>NC_092835.1:11450000-11682500 GCF_039878825.1 Excalfactoria chinensis | reverse complement strand
CTGCAGAAAGAGACTGCAGGGTCCATACTTGGATGACGCATTTTTGTTTAGTTTCAAAGGTTGCATTTTTTCCTATTTTTATGTTAGAGTACATAATTTGCAAGCATTTCTGCCCACTATTCTCAGTACTTCTGTTCTAATATCACTTTAATGGTTTTTAATGCCAATTTTGACCACTGTGTCCTTCAAGTAAGTGTTCATTATCTCTGGGTGTGTACTTTTACTTAGAAAGCAGGTCATGTTTCACTTGTTACCTAGAGGCAGTCTAAATCCTTCCTTTCATTTTGGAGCTTTGGTTCTCCACTTCTGCATTTTAGCAAAATTCTAACAACAGTTACCAGATCTTTAGAAGATCTTCTGGCTTAGTTATGAAATGTCAGAAATTATGATCTGCAGGGAAACTGAGTTACTCGTTCTAAAAGAGAAATGTGAAGAAATTCATGGCTTCAATCCTTGATGATATATAACCGTAGGGGAACAAGTGTGTTTGGTTGTTTTGTGTCCATGCAGGATATGACAGAAATTAAGAAACTTAAAACAGGAGTAAATAGAGTAATTTCCTAAACAGCAGCTTGTGAGGTAGTAATATAAATTCCTGGAGAAGTTGTAGAGTTTCCAATATTAGAGACTTATACAAGTAGACTAAACAAACTGTGTAGTATATCTGGCTTTGAGGGAGAGGGCTGGACTTGGCTGAACTCAAGCCTCTCTTTTGTGAATCTCCTCTACAACACCTTTACCTATCTCTAATGTAACATAGTGCTGTCACTGTAAAAGCAGTATTAATCTACATATACTTATTCTTCAACTTATCCTTTAATGTCTCATGATATTTAAAATTTAGAGGAAGATCAGCTTATTAGTCACTAACCTGAGAAAAATGTACTTATGCTTATACATATGTATGCCATAATAATACAGAGGAGAGCTGTAAGACATTAAAGCAGCACTGACTTGAAGGAACATGCTTTGTCTGTCCACCATGGCTAACTTTTTACCCTGCCTATTTTCAGAATTTAGTCAAGAAACAATAACCAAATGTATTTATTTTCATTATTGCCTTGAGTGGTTGCTGTATTTTCTTTCCAGCAAGGACTTCTGTCACATCAAGACTAATTTACTAGAGTTTCTCTTCCCCTATCCTTTTGAAATGATGTGGAATCTAGGGCAAAATGAACTGGTTTCATTTCAGAGATCTGTGTGGAGCATATTTTGTGTGTTCTGCATGATCTATTCTGAGAGTATGTTTCGATGTCTGAGTCAGTTCAGTGTTTTCAGCCTAAAAGTATTACATGGCTTAAAATATATCTTATCATAACAATTTAGGATGACAGATAGCATGGCAAGGGTATGTGAATTAATTAAAGCCTTGGTTTAAAAGGCCAGTGTTAGATTATGATATATGTAATTCAGAGTAATTAGGCCTTACCATGTTCTTCCAGACTGCAAAGGTGTTGAGCTTTGAGCTCATTGCTTGGCTGTCTTCCTTGATTTTTGAGGAGGGATAAAAGGTGAGGCTATAAGTGAGCTCATAAAGAGAAACTGAGCAAGAAAAACAGGAGGTTCACTGGAGAGATTGCGTTTGCCTTTGTGCTATTTAAATATACATAATGATTCTGAAGCGTGCATTCTGCATGCTGTAAGATAAATAGAACTGCATCCACTACTGAGCCTGATTAATGTATTACTCCATAGGGCTTTGTTTTCATTGTATTAGACCACAACGATTTGCCATGCTGATGAAAGCTGTGCTCTTTTTAAATAATACTGGGTATGGGTAGCATAATTGTCACAAGCATGCAGAAAACCTTGTGGAAAAATGTTTCGTTTCACAGAATTATATTAGAAAGACAATTGTGTGATATTTTGAATGGGTAATAGAATAATTTTCAGCATTGGTGTTACATATATCTTAAGAAAGGTTTGCTTTGATTTTTAGCACCATACTCAGGTATGTTCGTGTTTTTGTAAAAGCCCCCAGAAAATGGAAATTAGAATAGCTGAAAAACATTTCTGCTGTGACACAGGAGGGAGTATTTATAATAAAACACATTTTATGCCCATTGGTGTATCGCTAAATGCACTGTGTTCACTTATTTGGTATATGGACAATGAAAGTAGTCAAATGAACTTGGTCAGGTTATTTGTTCCCACAGTGAAATTGAACAGCAAATTGCAATGTGCTGTTTTGCATCAGAATAGGAAGAGATGGCTCCAGTTGAACATGCATCTTTGTCTAACACACAAAATACATTTCTAGATTATTGTCTATTATTTGATACAGACACCGTCTTCAAATTGTACTCTGCCGTACCTTCACCTTACCTGTCTGGACTTTCTTTTGGACTGTATGGATAGATTACAGATTGTTCTCTATTTGGATGCTTAAAAATGTTAAGTCACAAACTAAGAATTTTAACTTTGGAATCATTTCAGTTAAGATTTTCACAGAAAATACAAATAGTCCTTCTGACTCCAGTTTGGGATGACTTTTGATCAGACTGTTAGGCTGTGTTATGTACACCACTTAGTACTCCACTGTCACCACACATTTTGTACCCAAGATTTTGTGCATCTAATATTTAATGTGACAGGATGTTCGAGGTTACAGAACAGATGGCTTTCATTGTCCCTTAGTTGATTATAAATGTTTAACATTTCTGTAATCAACTGATTTTTCAAGCCGACAAGTAATTCAACAACTGTCATATGCTACAGATATTAAGAAGCATTATGCACATCTGCTTATAATATTTTCAAATAACACAGAATAAACAGGAAATGGGAGTTGTTTTGAGTCGAGTTTTAAAGCTATCACCTGTATATAGGGAAAAGCCTTTACGTTCCTCTTTTTCAGTTAAAAAGTAAAGCTGCATTTCTGACAAGTATATTTTAAATGATTAGAAGTAAAGGGTGATGAGTAAAACGTACGGTCTGCTACATTTCAACATGTTTTTATTTGGATTTTTTTCACTGACAAATGTTTCTTTTGGAAGCAAGCTAACTGGTGAGGTATGCGAAAACAGTAATTAGCTGATTAATTTCTGCAAAGTAATGTTTTAAGCAAATTATAATTATTTTAGTGCAAAAGTAATAATGAACACAATCTATTTTCTTTATGTATCTTAATGGATACGTAACACTTATTAATATGTTTTAATAGATTTTTGAGGTTGTGCTCATAAGATGGCTTGTTAGTGTGAATACTGTAAACTTGCTTTTTGTTTTTGCAGTCCTCAGTGGCCTCTGTTCTAATGACTGTCCTCGGAAAATAACAGTAAGTCTCACTATGCCTTTGCAACACTATTGAAATATAAGTAAGCTCTGGGGCTTGATTATGCTGACAGTTGTTCACATACGTAACTAAGAGAGTTACTGACTAGAAGAATGTGTGATCCAAATATTGACTGGCCAAGTTGTGCATGTTTGAAACTACCATCTTTCTCCACTTTTCTCCATTGTTTGATTCTGCAGTGAGATTTATTATGCAGCATCACAGGGGCAGAGTTATGTCAGGTACAAGAGAAACTTGTGTAATACAGCTGGCTGCCCAATCTATGAAATGTGCCAGGTCTTGGTCAGGGCAGTCATAAAAGCCAGGCAAAACACTGTGGGACAAATTCAGCCATGGGGTGCCAGGTAGCAACTTCTGGGCTAAAATCAGGTACGTGGGAACAAGGAAGGAAAAGGAGGAAGGGGAAAGAAATGATGGTTCTGCGGATTAGCTACATGTAGATGTGTTAATTCTATTTCAGATCTTTTAATCATCTCTAGAGACCCTGCAAAACCACCTGTGGAACTTTCAATTAGCAAATTACAGTATCCACAGTGAAAGGCCTAAAAAGGGCAACTCAGAAATCAAAATTATTTTTGCAGAGCTGAACTGCAAAAGCTCTGAACTTTAGTTAGAAATTTTAAAAAACCTGCTTCAAAGGAAACCAACCTTTTCTTCAAGCCTATTTTAGGACATCAGATTGGTTTCTGAAAAAAGATAGTAAGAGGTTTGGGGTGGTATTACCAGCTTACTTACCAAATGAAGGGAAGGTTTTGGGAGCAGATGTTCAGCAGATGTTGATGAACACTTGATTGTCCAGATCACTGAAATGTTATTGCCTTCACTGTAAAAAAAAAAAAAACAACCCAAACCAGCAAACTTAGTGTCATGAGGTGTGTTATGCCAGAATACAAATACTTGGCCAAGATAATAATAATAATGTACATCAAAAAGGTTCATCTTTCATAGTTTTGCATTAACAGCATCTTTTCTGTCTCCTTATGCCTTACTCTTCCATTTTCCAAGATTTGATACTGGCTTTCATCATTATTTATTCTTATAGTTTACAACTTAATATTTTTGAGGGAGGATGCAAAGCATTCGTTGTCTCTTCTTCAGTGAACTTTCTGCAACTTATCTTAAAGGTCTTCTACTGAACTGGATGTCATAATATCGGCTTGAATTCACTGTTTGAAGAGGGGGAAAAAAAAAACAAAAACATCCACCTTTATTTAAAATCTTCTCTTGTAGCTGTTCTCTGTCCCTCCTACCTTAACAGATAATTTCCTCCCACATATGCTCCTCCTGTTCTCACACAGGTACACGACACGGTTCACCACTCAATAATCTACAACTCCCTTTGATTTTTCCTTCCTTTTTTTTACCCCCTTAACTTTACTTTGATGTTTAAGCACATCTCTCTCCAAATAATTTAAAATAGATATTGGTACTTGAAAATTAACTGTTCAGCACTTTTAATTAAATAGAACATCGCTGAATTATGATAATTTTGAATTTATGTAGTATTTTTAGATTAAGAAAGTCCATCAGAATGGAGAATTCTCAGAAAAGCTTGAATGAGTTGTGGGTGGTGTTTTTTTTAAACATGCAGTTATAATTTGAGGTTTTATATTTTTTTTTTATATACTTAGAGCTCCCTAGGAAATATTAAACCTTTTGCCATAGTACTGAGCAGCATTGCTTCCTTCATGAAAACCTGAGAGGTACTTAGACAATTGATTAATCTTATTTTGAAAATGAGTTTCCATATATTGCTATGTGCAGTGTAAGAGCAAGACTTCAAAATTGTGTATATCCTGAAAAAATCATTAATCTATAAAGGTTTGCTTTAATGTTTTTATTAGTAGAGCTTTGTCTGTTCCTAAAATTTTGCCTGCTTCTTTTCTCTCCCCTCTCACTTTCAGCCTTTTGGTGTTAATCAGCCTGGTCCTTACATCATGTACACAACTGTTGATGCAAATGGATACTTGAAAAATGGGTCAGGTAAGATAATCTCATAAGAAAAGATGAAGAAAAAAAAAAATGTACTGTGGAGAAGTTATGAGGAAACATAAGGAAAGGCTAAAAGATGATGCACGTTCCAGGCAGGAAGTAGGCCTGCTTGTAGAGAGGTCTGGATTTGTCACCGTGTAAATCCAGACATGTTTCGTTTCACACTTTGTCTTGGTTTCGAAGGCAATTTAATTCAAGGCAGGTTTTTAGAGATTGCTACTGTGTTGTCCATATTACTTTAATGCTCACTACTGGTGTGCCTTCTCTGCTCTGTACTTTTTAATGACTGGATATCTCAAGTTTTGACCTGTTTTGCTTTCATGTTGCATACTGACTACAGACTTGAGTTTGTGAATGAGTGCTGCAGAGAATGCTAGGAATACTGCTGAAGATTAGCAATTTTATTGTAGCCATCCCTTTTTTAAAAGACTGAAATGCTTGCTTTTCAACAGAGCAAAAGTGAAAACAGCTTGGAAGTATCTTCATATCATAATAAAAACTCTTCTTTCTTTCACAAATTTGTGTAATAAAAATTTGAGTTCCCTAATCTTTCTGCTGTTAGCTAAGCTACTTGCAGTTGATTGCTGCACCTGTACTCTTCAGGGGCTGTTTGCTGAATGGATACCAGGTATCAGATAAAGCTGCTTTGTGACAGCTGTTGCTACAGTTGCTGGAAGTTGCAGTAATTTCTGAGTTACAAAATTTCTTTCCAGCCTGCCAATAGAAATTAGTTTGGTGCGTTCTTTCAAGGAACATCCATCTAAATGAAGAGGTCAGTGAGTTGAAGGAAGTGTAAAGCATTTACTCCTTCAGGCTCCCTGGTACTTAGTGTGGGCCTGCTTAAATTTAGTACACCTGTTTATGGAAAAAACAGCTTCATAATGCCTTTGGCCATGTATGTTTTGAATAGATACCTATGACCAATTGTATTATCAGATGTACTGATTAAGTAACAAAAGGACTTCTTTGCATAAATGAATAAATGCATTAGTGGCATCGTCAAACTGATCTTTTTTTCATTAGCAAAGTGCTATAAAATGACTATAAATCAAATAAACTATAACACAGCCTCTGCTGAGATCTAATTATACTCATCTAGATGCAGTGTTCACATAGTCAGAGCAGTTTTTCACTCTATTTATTTGTGCTTAACACTATCTCAGACTTAGAAGTCAGACATCTCAAGTGAAGCCATGCTGTACATTTATAAGACTGCATCTAACAGCTAGCAGAATCTATTAACCAATTCTTTAAAGCACTTTCTATTTGGGATACCATAAATTGTAATCAGCGGGGGAATAAAGCTAACTTAAAACTTGGACCTATCTTACGTATCATGTTCTTAATCTTGGGGAATTGGAGATGTTGATTGTTTTTGTTTGTTTTCTGGATATCTTGAAAGGAAAATTTAAAAAAAAAAAAGGTTGCTTTTAGGAATGCTAAGTTCAATTTACTTACAATTTACTATGGGAAATATCTATCAATTATGATTTCATACTGCTGTAGCACCATTAATCTTCACTACTACCATATTTGCAATAATAAAAACCTAACAGAGCCCAATCATGATGAATTTCCTTTTATGTTTTGACATTATGAAATAACAGTAATGAATTCCAAGTGCATTTATGACCCTCACAGTACTGCTACAGGGAATTTTGTAATACTCTTTGATCAGTTTCTCAATTTCAATCTGTTAATAGATTTTTTTGAGTCTGTATAATTCCTGCAAGTACTTGTCAGTCACATTTTCTGAGCCTATTATATTCAGTTTTTAGCTAAACTTTCTTCTTTCTCAAGTCCTACTTGTAAAATTCAGTAAATGTCTTTCTAACTGGCATTATTGGCCTACAGGTTATTATCTTGAAATGCATTGTCTGTTACAGCCAAATCATATTCTATTTGACTGCCAAGAAAAACCTCAAGCAACGCTTTCATATATATGTATTGGCTGACAGTACCAAACCCAGATGGCATTTTTGGACCATGCATAAACCTACAAAACATCTTTTCCACATTAAGCTTTAAAAGTATGGCATCTATATACCACTTCAAAACTAGTTTTTTGTCAGTTTGTTTCCATTTTTTATATAATATCATTGAACAATCCATATCCAAAGCTTTTAATTTTATGAAAACGATAATGAGAGAGTCCTGTGGTTTATAATTACCTGGGTTTTTTAATAATCTCTTTCCAAATAAGTAACATGTAACAATGTTGTTCTTTTTCTAATGAAAAGAACATTCCACATTTGGTTTGTTTTCCTGTCAGCTGATGCTGATGGCTGTCTTTACCAGAAGTCCTACTGGAGGAACAGTTGTTTGTTGGACCATCTGAAACCAAACTAAAGAAGAAGAAATGTTCACCATTCTGTTTCTGATGTTCCTAATTCTGCAGGACTTTAATTGTGAAATACAGTATGTTTTATGGATGCACTATTCATGCAAACAGTAGAATAACAAGGCACATACGGCTGTCTTTATCAAATTCATTTTGAAGTTCTTTGATCTGCCAAGTCTTAACTACAGCAAATTTGCATAATTGAGAGGGTTTTTTAAAACGCTGTTCGAATTATTCTCTCTGCTGTTAACATTCCAGCGTGTTGTTAAAAGATAGCAGAATAATAATTAGCGTGTATTCAGTGCTTTTTACTTCTACACTCCTCAATTTGCCTGTAATCTTACAACAAGAAATATTGTTAAATTAACTAAAAGGAATAGCAATTGCCAAAATGAGCGTAAGTATTGGGTCTTACATCTTCTGTTAACATCTCCACAGACCTTTCCTCTCTGAGAAGCAATTCAAGTGCAACAGCTTTTTATGTCGAATGCGTTTTATGATCCAATCAGGTTCTGGTGTAAGTCTGGGAGAAGTATCTAAACTAATTTCAGCCATGAATTCTGATTCTGCAACCTGCCTTCGCCCTATTTTTTCTCTTGGGGTTTTTATTTTTCAGGAGTTTCAGATCTGCATTTCCAGGTTTTTGTTTGCTTCTAAGGATTTTATAATATTTTTCTGAGATAGTTTTTCAGCTGAATCCTTCCATCAGCAATACCTGGTATAAACTAGAGAACAATAGCTGAACTTGAGCATAGAGTAAATTAAAGCTGTTCTTGTGGCATGGTGGAGGTGCATGGGCTGAATCTGATAAAGATAGCAAATGAAAGCCTGGGGACTCTTTTGTAGTTTGTTTTTCATGTCTTTTAGACTTCAACGGCCTAAAAACATATAATTTGTGATAATGATTTAGCAGTCTTTCTCTGTGGTTTTGAATATTTTTGTTTAAGGCTGATGCCAGTTAGATAAGGCCAGTATCACTGCAGATTACATCTATGCTGCCCTATTTACTAGCAGTTCTGACCATAGCTAAACTTCAGACGTGACATTTTTGCCAGCTGTTGTACTTCTCAAATAATGATCCCTTGTGTTTTCTTGAAAATACTACTTACATGATAAGTTTGATTCCATTTATTTTCAGTAACATCAACTGTTTTTCTTAGAATTAATATCCTTGTGGACTGAAAATAACAAAGCAGAGCGGATACTTTATATAGAGCAGCTGGTTAATTTACTGAAGTATTTTGAGAAACTGCACAAGGACAGCTTCATGCTGTAGCACCAGCACAAGAAGCGTTTTAAATTTGTTATTAGATAGCGGCAAAGGCTGAAGTTAAATTGCTGAATAGCTCTGTAGAAACATCATACTATGAATGCCAAGCTACCTTTAGCTATCACATCTTTTTATTCAGTTTTCTCTCTGCTACCTTTTCACTACACTCCAATTTTTGTCTTCCTGCTTTCTTTCTCCCTCTGCTATGGAACATCTGAACCATCAAATACCTTCACTTTCTCTCCTTTGTAGGCAAGAAGCCTTGAAACCTGCCTGTCTGCTGCTTTGCACTGACAGATAGGATTGGCAGCTCTGCACTTCCATAACCTGAGCAGGACTTGGCTGACTCATTGGCATGCTGACTAGGCAGACAGCTGAGGGAAAATACAGCTCTCTAGATATTTTTGTGATAAGGACACCTCTGGCAGAGAGAGCCTGTTATAAAAAGCTTTTTGAGATGTGTTTTTGTGTGTACCAATTACATACTAAACAGGGCAGGAGCATCAAGTTGATACGTATTTATGTGTTTTATCTGCAGCTGCTGCTATGGACTTCTTAGTTTTCTCAAAGTTAAAATAGATGCATATTTGATTTTATAGTTAATATGGGTTATTGTTGCAGCTTGTATCTACCAGAAACTTTAGGAGTGTCGGCCAGGAGCCACCGAACAGTAAATTCTTTCTGTTTGCTTGAAGATGAATATTCATGACTATCCATAATATTATTCTGTGAACACCTTCATTGTGTTGCTTATATGGATCAAGTCATAATTTGCTTAAGCAGCGGTATGGCTGAAGTTCCATGGACTGATAAGTACTGCATCTCATTTTAGAGCTCTGGTTTTGTTTTAAGCTTCCCATGACAGAAGGAAGGATAAGTCCTGGATAAGTGCTGCCCTTCTGGCTTTTGGAAATGTTTACTCTTTGTTGTTGTTGCTTTGTGTTCTCATGTGTACTCACCTCACAGTCCAGCTTAGTTAAAGAGCATGTCTAGCAGTTTTCACAGTAATGAATTACAGTGCAAACATTGAAGAATATCCCAGATAAAAGCAAACAAAGCTTAATTTCAGTAAACACTTGACATTGCAGAATTAATTATGTACAATTCTACTATATAGAAAATGGTATGGATGGAAGAAGCTTGAGTCATTTAATAATTGAATATCTGAATTCTGTTAAGAGATATCTTGGTTGTTACAGGTGGAGATGACTGTAGTATGTTTTTCTATATTACTTCTTTTTGTATAGAAACCTTTCTTGAACTCTTGAACTAGGTTATTCTGGCTTTACTCAGTAATTTTGTGGTGTCAAGTTGTTATTAATGAAAACATGTTCCAATATATCAGCTTTGGTGCTTGGGCTGTCAGAAGTACCACGGATGTTAGCAGCACCTAAGGCATCTAAGTTGCAAATACACACATTCAATCCACTTCCATACTTTTTTTTCTGGAACTCCAGGGAGGAAAAAAATATATTGTAGGAAAAGACAAGTTTTTGCTAGGGGAAGTTCTACATGAAGCACAACTTCACCTCTTAAGTCATGAGAAGAAGCTTCAGAAGGTCAGGTTGCCATTCTGCATATTTCTAATCAAAAAAGGAGCTCTTACTCCACTGTACTTCTTTGTTCTCTCATCATTAGGCTACGACTCCAAAGGTGGTAATAAGGGAACTGAAGTAAAGCTTTCAATGAGAGCTGAGGAGATTCAATTTTCCAACTCTTTGAAAGCTTTCCAGCTTGTTTAGTTTTTGGTGGCTGTCAGGTAAGATGTTTTCTGGAATAAATAGTGTTTGTTTGTTTTTTTACCAGAAAAGCCACCTACATTGTTAAGGGGTAAAAAGAATGTAGGTCTAAAACTAAGCAACTTTGTTACATTTTTGTAAGACATGAGGGGAAGGGGGAAAATATGACTTGTTGGGATTTATTTTTTACAAATTAATACATCACAAATACTATTTATAGTATTCACAGTTACTATCTACATACATATAATAACAGCTTTTGACAAATACATCATTTTTCCAATTAGAGGAAAACATAGCAACAGGAAGAAACAATGTAATGTAAGTAAAAGAGAGACTACAGGTCTGAAATGGAAGTTTCCATTAGTTTTTTACCATGAGAGTTTTTTGTAGTGGTCTCACATCTTCAGCTCTGTATCTCCCCAAAATTTGTTTAAACTGGTTGAAAAATATCAGCACTGTGAATCTAGGTTTGTAGGTTCAACTAAGCTGGTTCAAATGTCCCAATTCACACATAATCTGTTCTGTTTAAAATAAAAAAATAATAGAAAGCATTGCATCTACATGTAAATGCAATCACCTTCCAGTAATAAAGTTCAATTGGTTTCATCTGAGCACTTTTACTGCTTAGGTGAAGTCACCCTGAAGTAAATTGTTGAGGACATTAAGCAAGTTTATGTCAGCGTAATGGAAACAGAAGGAATACATCTTCATTCAGATCTAACAGAACAAGTACTGTATGTGTTACAGACGACACATAATTCGGTATTCAGGCAAGACTTTCAGAAGGTTAATAGTATAGGCTGCTTCAAATTTTATATGCCAGGCTTTGAAAATAAGGAGATAGATACGGAGATGATCAGAACAATTTTTCAATATCAAACTGCAAAAATTTTGTGAGGTTTGGCTGCCTAACGTTGTGAGCTTTTACATACAAATTCAGACTGACAGGCTGAAACCACTGAAAACCATGTCTTAAAATGGTGTGTTTTCTTACTCTAAGCTTTCTGGAGCAATGAACTTACTGACTTGCAGTTTAAAACAGAAACATTCATGACAGCACCGTATTCTGAGTTCATAGCTCATGATAGATCTGAGTGCTTCCAAGTAGCTTTTTTTTTTCTTCAAGTAAAGAAAACTGTGGAGTTTTTACAACATAGCAAATGATTTTACAACATAGCAAATCACCAGAGTTGCAGTTTAGATTAGATTTGAAATATTTTCGTAAGTAAATTAATTGTTGGTAACTGCAAACTTCAAATAAATAGTAATTAATTAAACATTAAAGTAAAGCAATAAATTGTTAACAGTAGTCTGTCACTTTTTAATTGTTGCTCAAGGTTTTTCTGTTTCTCAGATAAACATTTGTCCTTTTTATTACTTTTCTGTGATTCTAAATGGAGCATTTAAGTAATTACCAAACTTTTGTAGAAATTGATAGATGCAAGTGGAATAAAGCATGAAATAGTTTCAATAATCTCACGTATTTGTAGCCAATCGGCTATAAAATAAACTGGAACCTTCTACGTGTGATCCTCCCAAGTCCTGCTGCGCTAATTTCTCCCCATTTTAAGGCAAATAAGAAAAAAATATATATATATTTGTACTGTGTAGTAGGAAGCGTTCCTTCCTGACCTTTGCAAATGATTTACTTATATCTTGAAGCCTAAGATTTCATCATCCTTATCCAAGTAGACATAAGAACCGGTATTAGTAGCCATGAAATTATTCAGTGCTGTTAAGAATTCTAGTGCAATATCTAACTCTCTAAACTCTTTAAAGGCTGACTGCACACATTGTATGACATTTTCTTTTATTTCCTTTAATTTAGTTGACATTCATTTCATTTGTGTAATGAAAGAAAAAAAGGAATACCAAAGTTACAGACTCCTCATAATCCTAAATATCTCACTCAAAAGTCATTTGAAAAACCTTTCAATGTGAAATATTACATCTTGTTCTTTTGGGAGAAGTCCTTTAGAAATCAGTATTACTTTTAAAGTAAATTCTTTGTTGTTTTATAATGTGATCAAGTATCAGATATTTTGTTTGTTTTTAGAACAAAGCCAAAGTTCATGTGAAAATTTTGACATTCAAAAAATCCTGACACTGTCATCGTATTTAAAAACAACAATAGCAACAAAAACTGCATCTATGGATCATGTAACTCTATTTGTGGTAGTGGAGTCTCATTTAAACTTAGTCTGGGAAGGGCTGAATTCAGTGTGGTTTTTGAGATGCTGATATTGTGCTGTGGAATCAGATCACTTGCTAAGAAGCTTTCTAGGCAATGAACAAAGAATCCACGTAGGATCTGAGTCAGTTTGCCAGACATTAAGATTACAAGGTTTTTATTTAAATGGAGTAATTGGCAACCTTGGAAATGGCATGTTAGTAACCTGTAGATAACTGCACACTTCTGTTTTCCTGCTGTCTTTTCAGGAGGGAAAGAATGTTATTTCTACTATATAGTCACTCATTTAGTTCTTTATAATTATATGCCCTTGATAGGATGTAACTTGCAACAACTGTAATCCTGTTGTCATTAAATCGAATTATTATGTGAGAATTTGTTTATGAGCATTTTCTCAGCTAATTTTGTGACACAAGGAAAAGCAATAATTACTGATTACTACTAGCAAGAGTTAAAGTGAATCTTCTCATGTTGAGTCTGAGCTTGTGAGTCAGTGGGGTGAGATTTGGTACTAGCCATATCTAAATAAACACAAATAGCTCATTTCTCCTCAACTTGTAATAAATAGCAGTTTGACACAAAAAAAAGGTGCTTTAAAGAATTATATTATCTAGAAATCCAAAACATTTAGGCAACTTAGCAGTTAAGTGCCCTTTAAATACTTAGGAAATGTGGGATTGAGACATTAAAAATTAAATCACTAATGCAATTACAGTATTGAAATACTTTTATAATTGACTCTGAAATGTGTTTGTAATAAAGGGGGCTTTTCCAAAAAGCTTATTTTCTTATTCCAGCTGGACAGCTCAGCCAGTCAGCACATTTTGCTCTCCAGTTGCCGTACAACGTGCTGGGCTTGGGACGTAGCGCTAATTTCCTCGATCATTTGTATGTTGGCATTCCTCGTCCTTTAGGAGAAAAGGTTAGTTAAAAGTTATGATTCTCAAGCTAATATTTCTGGTATAACCTTTCATTGTAGAAAAATTGGATAGGAAAATTGCTAATGACATTTATTTCATAAATATGAATACAAAGGTAAGTTTGAATACAGAAAAGAGTTTCCCAAAAAACCAAACCTTGCATGTCTGGTTTTTAAGGTGTGTGTAAGCTCCAATGCCAACAATAAAACTAAAAGATAACTGAAGTTGTGTGTAAGCATTAGTCATATGGTGCTTGTTTAAATGATAAATGTTTATTAGACCTGATGGTCCAATTATTATGGTCTCAGCTGTAAGATTTCCCTGGGGCTGCTCTGGCTGGCCTGTAAACTCACACAATCCTTTCTACTTCAGTGACAGCACCATGATCAATATCATAGGAGGTAGAGGTTACTGTGAGCATCTAATCTTGAGGTGAAACATGAGATGGTCCTGACTGTTCACAGTCCTTAAATCTGATTATGTTGCTTTAAAGGTATTTGTATCAGCGTACCTGTGAAATTCTGGTTTGGATAATTGGTAAAATTCCTTTCTAAAATTGGTTCTTTTTTTCTTTCCCTATTATGTTGTTGCTTTGTATCTGTGTTTTGAGCAGATATTTTTCCATGTCAACAGCACTACTCTCGCTTTAGACTTTGTTGTTTTTAAAGTGCTTTGTTGCTTTCAGAATAAAAGACCTACATAAATGTAAGGGAGAAAAAGTCACTTAAAAAACAGTCACTTTTGAGTTTTTTTTTTCCTTTGCCATATTTCAACAGAGAAAGTCTTTGCTTTTAAGAGTGTTGACTTGTTAGGAATTGACATAGCCTTTGCTTTACTTTCAGTCCGTAAGAAAACAAGAATGGACAGCTATCATACCAAACTCTCAGCTTATAGTCATCCCATATCCTCATAATGTTCCTCGAAGGTAACTTTAATATTTTGAATTGCACATCGCAAAATTACATAAATAATGTCTAATATACAGTCTGTATTCTGTTTTTTCTTTTTTTTTCTTTTAAGTTGTATAGAAAGTGACTCTAAAAGCAATGAAGGAGTAGGACTCGGTTCTGGTACTGTTGTTGCCACTGTGACTGGACAGAATATTTTTGAGTACTTACATATGATTTTACATAGTAGCCACAAGCAGTCAGGATCTATTGCCAGCTGAACTGTAAATAATAACACACTTGCTGGATTTTCTAGCTTTTTTTTTTTTGTAAACATGGTGATGATTGAAGCAAGCATTTTGGTTTCACCAAACATGCAATTTCTGCCCAGTTGTACATAAAAGCTTCAATTCAGCCTTTCTGAACACACTATCTGTTGCCACAGGTACGAATGTTTTTCCTTAAGTAAAGATGAAGGGGTTACTTACATAGGCTCTTCAACATTGAATTAATCTAGAAATTAAAATGTTTATCTCAGAAATCAAGCATGTTTCTGTTGTTGCTATTAGAGAAAACATTAGTCAGATATTACAGCTGCTTTTTGCCGCTTGATCTACTAGTGAGGTCAGTTGTGTTTATCATGCAGAAATGATTCTGACATTGGTTTCAGCAGCTAATTTTGCTACAGAACAAATAACAGTTGAGAAGTGATGTGCCACTTCAATTACTAATTAACAACCACAGGAATAACATCTGCCAGATGGAGAAAATTTACAGTGTTAAGGTATTGAAAGGTATGCGTTATGAAGAATTTTTTTAGTCATCCATAAGTTATTTCTGCGTTTTTTTAGAGGATAAGTTTATGGACACTGAACTGTAGAGAACAGAATTCCAAAAGAATGCAGATTTCCTTAAAAGTAATTCTTAATTTATAATTCCTTTTAACATAAATATGGCATTTCCCGTGAGGACCTGGTACTGCCTCAGTGTAAAAGATCATGCTGATAGCTTTCCCATGACAAGAAGGATGAAGGATAAAAGGGGTGTTACTGAGCCTTGGCACCCCACAGCATTCTAGGGATGCCTTCCACGAGTCCTTCAAGTGCCTCATTTTGTTGCTTTCCAGCATTCTTCTGCCACAGCCAACTGGTTCTGCTGCTTACAACTCGACAACAGTTAGTCTCTGAGGATACTCATAGCACCCCTGAACAAATAAGCTCAATTTCAATTGTATTACTTGAAAATTATTATGCTAAGCTACGTATTTCCCAGAAAACACCATTAAGCTCCAGTCTCCAAGTACAGCCCCAAGGTTTTTGTGGACCAGGCTGCTACATATCTCCATACTAGCAAATTATTTTGATCTTTATAAATGAAATCTGTTTTTTACTTTCTAATTAAGGGTATTAACACTTCCTTGGATTTTCCTCTTTTGTATAGCTGGAGTGCCAAGCTGTATCTGACCCCGAGTAACATAGTGCTGCTAACAGCTATAGCCTTAATTGGTGTCTGTGTTTTCATCCTGGCAATAATTGGCATATTACACTGGCAAGAAAAGGTAAGTTTAATTAGCTGTATTTTTTCTGTATTTTTTATGCTATTTAACATTTCCTTATATTTTATAGACTTGTACGTTTTTGAGTAGCTTTATATAATTTCTGACACGGATTGCATTAATTCCCTAAAGGAGTGGATTTGTTATTAATTTGGTATTTATTGCAAGCTTAAACATTGGTGCTGTTTCTGCTTAAGCTTGAAGGCTCTTGAAAAGGGAAATGAAGAAAAGGATTGATAAGCTTTTGCCATTAAGCTGTTATTGCCAACAGAATGAGAAGTTTTTTGGTTCATATCTAAGCTTTCTATTTTGCAGAGTTTTAAGAAGTACAGTATTCAAGAAAGGGAACATAAATTCAATTTACTTAGCTTGAGTTGGTGGTAATCTAAAAGAGAGGAAAAACATTTCTTTTTTTCTGTAACTATCTTTGCTGATTGCACTCGCATTAGCATTCAAGAGTGTATAGGGAGACAATTGTGTGCATATTGGCTGCTTTGCTCTGTGCGTCTGAATTATACATGCAGTGTATAGAAATCTATTGATTTTGAAGAAGCATTTTGAAAGAGGCCTTTCATGTCACAAAAGAAACGTGTTCCCATTTTTCCTAACTACGTGCAGTTCGCAATCATATCCAACTGGCAGGATTGCCAATAAATGCTACTGCATACCCAAACCATAATCTTAGCTGTCAAATAAAATTACTGCACATTTTGACATGGTGGAACTGTTTGTTATTTTGTGCTTGTGGAAATAAAATGACCTTGTTAAACATTCAGATAGACATTGCGCATGCTTCATATTTAAACGCTACTTGTCTGTCATTCTCCACTCTTCAAAATGCTAAATATGGTCTCCAAATCATAGTGATGGTAGTAATGTAACACACACAGCAAGGAAATATGAATGTTATTATGACTGTCCTTAATGTGTCCTAATGTACCAAGAAAGCATTGCTAAATGGTAGCTTGGACTGTGTGCTGCCTGGGTTTAACTCTGTCTCCAATACGTCTAAAGCAACAGGAGTAACAAAGAAATATATTTGGTCTCTAAGTTGTGATGGGCGACATATAATTCCATCTGGAGAAACTGAGATTTAACAACAGTGTTTAAAACTTTATTTGCTAATAATAATTTTTGTACTTCAATGTAAAGCACTCAACCTACAGTGGGTGCTTTCTAAGCTATTTTAAGCCCCATTCATTAAGTACATGGTTGGTTATGTGCTAAACTCCTTGCACAAAATATGCACAAATATTTGGTTAAATTATGTATTTTTAGATTAATGTGTAAACAACTGTTAATTCCTATAATTTTCAAATGCTGTTCCTACTGATTTTTACCTTCTCATTTTAAGAAGATGTTGAGGTACAGAACAAGTAAAAATCCTGACCAAGGCAGTATTGTGAGCCAGTGGCATGACTGCGGGTTGAACTCAAAGTTCCCTGTTTGCAAGTTTATGCTCGGTTTTCTGCCTCTTCCAGTAATCCCTTCATAAGAATACTGTTCTGCCTCAGTGCTGTTTTCCCTGCAGACTTCTAGAGTACCTATCACAAAGAAAGAAAGGGGAAACACACTGGCAGCTGCAATCTCTTCTTTTCCCCCAGAGGATGTATCTGTATGTAAGCTGCCGTTCTTTACTCAGCAGTTAAAAGAAAGCATGTACTTTGACCTCTGCAGATAAGTAGCAGGAGAAGTCCTTTGTCTACAATAGTTCTTAGGCATTCAGCTGCCAGCCATTACTGTACTTTTTAAATAACTGTAGTATTTAGGGCTACTATGTTGCTCTGACATTCCTTAGAAATTTTTGATCCATTAAAAAATGAATGGCTTTGAGATATTAGTTTTTACCTTTGATACATCAGATGAAAGAGAAGCTGAGGAAGAATTGAAGCCTTTATTTCATCTTACAACAATATAGCCTGCTACATTTCCTGTACTTGAATTCTTTTTAATTTGCTTTGTGAACATGGGAACGCTACAAGTTGATGATAATCCTTGCTAGGGAAGTTTTGATATATTCATCAGAATATCAGTTACTGACAAATTTTCAAGTTGTAATTTTTTCATGAAGCAGGCAAGAAATGGAGTGAAAATTGCTTTCCAAGTGAGCTTGTATAACATTGTAGAATGTGACAAGCATTTTAATTTAGCGAAGTATGCCACT
Organism: Excalfactoria chinensis; assembly: GCF_039878825.1. Lineage (NCBI taxonomy): Eukaryota > Metazoa > Chordata > Aves > Galliformes > Phasianidae > Excalfactoria > Excalfactoria chinensis. The sequence continues at coordinate 11,664,143 of NC_092835.1, read as the reverse complement.
CCCCTTTTCCCACCCAGTTTTCACATTCAGAATACTACCAGCATTGATAAAGACCCTGCCAAAAAGCCAGGCAGACTGTCTTAAAACCTCACTGACAGCCATGTTGCTGCCACAAAGTGCCATAAAATGCAATAGTTAAATGACAGCTCGGCTGCTGCCACAGAACGCAGTGAAATCCATAGTTAGCCCACTGGAATCGCTGTCATACATAAACAGTGTGTGATGAGGAAATCTCTGGCCTTGAGCCAGAGCAGATGACAAACTTTAATGGCAGAACACATGCTCTGCTTTCTACCAAAATCATCATGTATATTTATCAACTCGGGTACAAATCTGGAGGCCCACACTACAGCATACTGTAAAGGCTTTTCTTCGTTTTACTCATTCATCAAAAAAAGAACTAAAGAGAAAAGTATAAGCAAGCTGAAAAAGCATTTGAATTTGTTTTGCTGAATTTTCTTATACTGGGATTTATAGGGACTGTCTGTCATGAGAAAAACATGGGTTGCTCAAAAGGTTCACTGTGCATTCCAAACTCCTGGGAGTGGAGCCTTTCTCTTCTGTCACTGCTTTGAACCACAAGGGAGGCAGGGAGAAGAGAACATATCAGAGCACCTTCCGTGGGTTCTAGGTGCAATTTAAGTATGCTTCTCTTTCCAAGCACAGTCCAAGCTGCTCTTTCAGCAGACTGATGTGCGTTCCACATCAACAAGTGGGGAAATGCATCCTCTCACATTTTTCTGAATACAGAAACATGGAACAGTCTGTTTTTTTTGCCTGCTTGGTGCTGTTAATTGTTAGCTGGACTGCTCTCTTTGTCTGAATTTGTATTTAACATTTAAATAAAAAATCTAATTTTAAGTGTAATGTAGATGACAACATTTACAGTTAATCCAAAGTAATTTCATCTCGTATTAGGCTAAATACATACACACCAGGAACCATCCTCTAGTTTTGAAATATTCCTCTTATAAAAGCATTATTAGAAAAACAGAAAATAATGGGTCATAAATGTTAAAACAGCTGCGTATTAACAGCAGAAGCCAATTTTGAGTAGATTATTGCTATTAGAAACTGACATCATTTAAGAGCTAATTATTGAGGCTTTTACTAAGCTTTTTGCCTTTTGTCAAATTGAGTGACTTGGAAATAAATGAACGGTTCTCTGACATTTGACAGCTCATTTCTGTAACAGCATTGCTCTGTGTCCCACAAACTCTTTAGCTTTTTTATTTTATTTTTCAGAAAGCAGATGACAGAGAGAAGCGACAGGAGGCTCATCGGTTCCATTTTGATGCTATGTGACATGCCTTAATATCTATGGAGGAGCTGCTGTTCCTTTGCTTAATTGAAATACTAAATTCCGATTTGTAAAATGATTAGTATTGAAAATACTGCTGGTGTGCTATTTGTAAATGTTGCATTATTTGGTATTTATTTGGAACATATTAAAATTAGACTTGAATGTCTCTTAAGGCCTTCCAGTGAGAGAAAACAAAAACAAAACAAAACCTGTATATAATAGCATTTGGTCTTTATTTAACAAAAGTGTACATTAATCTTTCATAGTAAAAGGGATCATTTTGCATGTACCATTGTTTACATACCACCAGTTCTTTAGTAATATATTTGATAGAAAGCTGTGTAAATAAAGGTTAGTATTTTAGTGAGCAGAATACTTTGTACCACTGACATTGCTGTTGTCATTTACACATTCCTGCAAAGTAAACTGCATTTCTGAAAAGTAATCTTGAGCAATTTCTTGGATGACTTAATCATTAATTGATTGCTTAACCTAGCATTCTATATTTCTCACTGTTTAAATTCATATGTGCAATTGCTAAAGAATATAGGACATGGAGAACTAAAAGAAACCTTCGGTGTTGATGCTAGTTCAGTAGCTTGTGGGATGGATGCAGTATTTATATGTTAGTTCTAGAAAGATGATGACACATTAAAAAGAATTGAAGTAATAAAATGTATCAGCGTGACACAAACCACTTTTGTAATTAAACCATAACCATGTTTGTTTTAGAAAGGCCTGCAGACATGAAAGTAACTTCTGTGGGTTTTGCTCTTGTAAGAAAGGTGGGGGACTTGGTATTTGGCCGGGTGCTTGGGCTTTTTTAAAGAAATGAAAAGAAGAATTTTAGACTGGAAGGAGAATGAGGATCGACTGCCTACAATTCATTATTAATAGATGAAATGTACAAAGATTAAATAAATAGCCTTATAAGAAATAAGCAATGCCCAAATATCATAAGGCTGTAATAACTACAGAAGCAGAGAGGCTCAATTCTATATAAATGGTGATGTTACAGTTGTTCAATATAATTTGAATCCTGATATTATCTCTAAAAATAATCATGCTTGTATTTAATAGTTGTTCCTGTATTCTCAGTGATATGAGTTTACATGATTTGTTGTACATTTAGAGCTGTCAGCTTGCATTCCTAATAAATACCATTTGATAAATTAGAATACACTTAATCATCAAACTAAAAAGTGGTGTTCTTACAGGCAGTCACCTCAATAGACATAGTGGTCAATGAGAATTCCTTATCTCCTCCACCCTGGCACCTGACCTATAACCTTATATACATTTGTCAATACAGGAAGAGTAAAGGGAGGACAGAAACAAAGCTTGAACTGATTCAGTTCTCCCTGAAGCGCTGTTCAAACTATTCGTTACCACAGCAGTGTTGAAGTGACACATTATAACAGCAGCTCCAAGTCAAAAATCACAAAGGTACTGAAAGTCTATGAAGTTATGTTGTTTTTACAAGATACTTGTAATTTGAACTGATCAGATTCCAGCAAAGCAGACTTTCAAATTGCATTTCCCTTAGTTTTCAGGGTAGCATATTTCCTTAATACACACCTTTAATATTTCCCTTAGAGTAACGTGGAAAAGTAGTTTATTTATATAAATCCTTAAGGGTACTGTACTTCTAAACCCCACTGCTAGAATTCTCTCCCATCAGCAAAAGTAATAACAGGTTTCATAATCAAGAGGAAGCGCAACCTAATGTGTTCTCTGTGTTTTTCGGATGGTTGGAGAATAAGGCTAAATGCATAATGCCACTGTGGCAGCGAAGTCATCTGTAGCCTTCTATCGCAATATAATAAACATAGATTAGCCTCCTTATGTTTTTTGGAAAGATAATTAGGAATGAAATAACCTCATGCTGACATTTAAGCTGTTACCCAGTTAATGAAGCAATGAACTCAGTATCTTGTGCTTTAAGGTGGTTTGCATGCTCAGTAGTGCATTCTTACATCACTTCATGTACAACACTTTCTTGGAGCTCTAATAGCTTTCTTATAATAAACTGTGACAGGTTCTAACTACTCACAGCTTGGCTTATGACAGTCTATGCATACTATTCTGAATTAAGGCATTAAATAGTGTTAAACCTCTTGTCAAAGGTTTCACATCATATTTGACTTTCATAGGCATCAAAAAATTGTATTGGTGAAGTTGTTACCCTTCCACCAGTAAGCTCTAAAAAGCAATGTTCATTAGAACGTGTGTTTCCAGGTAATCTTCAGTGTAGCTGAGAACTGAGAAACAGTTTTAAATGCATACATTTTCAAAATACATCCACCGTAATACAGCCCTGGTAAGAAATGCTATTGGAAGGCTTCTTCAGTGTGAAATCTCACCTATATAAAAATACTGTTGACATGCCAACTGACAGATGGCTGTTGAAATACCAGCTTGCTTTGTTCTCATTTTCCATGAGAGGCTTTAAGACTGAATCTTCCTACTAAATTTATCATTAATGCAGTATAATCCCCAACAAAAGAACCAACTCTTCTGCTGCAGATTAATAGCCATATTCTATATAGTATGTTATCTCTCCAATGACGATGTGGCCATCTTTAGTAACAGAAAGCTGCTCTAAAAAGATTTGCTACAACTAATTGAAAAGTAATCATTATAAATGCACTGAGTCAATTCAGAACTCCTGTAACTCCTTTCAGACAAATGCCATTTACATAGAACAGAATCCAACCCTGTAAGTTTCTCCTGCATTAGTGTTTAGCCATCAGAGCTTAGTTTTGTGGAAGAAGTGTAAAGATGTGAACTGTGCCAGCTTTAAAAGTCCTGATAACCATAAGAAATATTCTTTAAAATCCAAAAGGTAAAATTATGCTTAAAATAATCTCAAGTATTGCAAGTAAACAGCACAAAGACCAGTGATTTCACAAAAGTTTTGGTAACTTAAACACTTTCTAAAGGAAAAATCCTGGTAACAACCTTTCAGTATTTAGAAGGGGACTATAAGAAAGACAAAGGTGAACTCTTGTCAGGGTCTGTTGTGATAGGAGAAGGGGAAATGGTTTCAAACTGAAAAAGGGAAGATTTAGATCAGATGTAAGGAAAAGGTTTTTTACAAGAAGAGTGGTGAAGCACTGAAATGTGTTGCCAAGAGAGGTGGTAGATGCCTGTCCATGGAGACATTCAAGGTTAGGCTGGATCAGACTGAACAACCTGTGTAGCTGTAGGTGTCCCCATTCTATTGCAGGAGAGTTGGACTAGATGACATTTAAAGGACTGTTACAACTCAAATGGATCTATGATAATTCTATGACAAATGTTTTGATCAAAGATGGAGAGAAAGTAACAGAACAGTTAGTTAAAATGTTCATCCAAACTTCATAACAGTTCACTTTTAGCATCTGTATCTTAGTGAACTCTTTAAAAACAATACACAGGTAACACCAAACAAAGCCAAAAGCTGACTGCTGGGGAAGGCTGCTTGTGATGTACAATCTGCTACCAGAGAGCAGCAAATACGTTAGGCAGTATTAAAATGTAAGCTTCTAGGAGAACAGTAATTTAAAAGTTTTAAGGAAGGAAGAACTTGAAACGAATCAGAATCATTTCTAATAATGAAAATGTGGAAATGTAAGCCTTGTTCAGGCAGCTATTAACTATACCAGAATGAGTGGCCTCATTGCCTCGCATGAACTGCTCCTACTCAGAAATAATGACAACTCAGTAGAGCAGCAGAATACACAACCAGACATCCCAAAGCAGTTTTCAATCTTTGTTAACTCCAAAACTCAAGTTTAATTAACTGACACTTAGTGCCAGCCTGACCTGATGGCACAGCATTTTCTTCCCTGAAAGCCAGAATTCTGCAGGCTCGGATAATAGGAAGTGCAAGTTTCTCTGACCTGTCACTAGTTTACTATGTTTTAAAGCAGCACTTATAATGAGAACTGTAACAAGACAAAGCAACGGGGATGTCCAGATGAGGAATTCTTCTGAAAGCAGCAGTAAATGATGGCAGAATGTGCCCGAACTCTCGAGCTAATGCTTGTAGCCATATCTCTCACACGGACAGCTTGATGCAGCCCTGGGAAAAGAGAAGGCAATCCTGCACTTCCCAAGTGTGCAACAGCTCTGTGCAACCTCCTCATGGACAAACTGGAAGTGGAACTTTCAGTTAAATACACTGTAGCAGCGTGGTTCTTTGCAATTACTGCCAACTTGTCCTGAGCACAAGACATTTCTGTCTTTTCTCCTATTTCTTTTCTGTGAAATAATTGAATACAAATCAATTCCTTGAATGCACATTCAGCTTGCGGCCTGAGAATCGCACTACTTCTCTCATTTCTTGTATCATGAGTAATAAAAATACCTAAGCCAGATTTTGCCCTCAGCTCCACTGTGCGTTCCAAACAAAAGCAACCCCAGCTCCCAGCAGTCTGCACAGCAGCACCATCCGTTTTCATTTTGTGCTCATGTACTGCAGAGGGGATAAAGAATTGTGCATGCTGCACAGAAATGGTAGAAATTATTGCTCTGTTCAGTATTTGCTAGGGTTGCTACAGCAAACATTTTTGTGAGCAGAGAAGAAAAATACAAAGCATATCCACCTAATGAGGATATATCTTCATAGAGGAATGTTCACTGTGGAGTTTGCCATTTCATCATACCACTATAAAAACACACGGTTATGAAGTGGGTACAAAGAAATCGCTTTATCCGTTGCTGGAATGCAGCAGCTATTTAGCAATTCATGGGAAAACGACCCTTTGAGGAGCAACTGGATCATCTCTGCTTGAAATTGAAAGGACAATTCGAGTAAGCGTAATAATATAATTATGTAACTTGGGATTTTGCCACAGCATCGGGCTTAATACTTCATCAAGCTTCTCAGAACGCTGAAATGGATCTCTAATGCCCAGAAAGCTCCGGCCCTTTGTTTACAGGTCTCAGATGTCCCCTTAGGGCCGGCGATGGGAGGAGTGAGTGCCCCCCCGCCCCTCCACCGGTGCCTCCCGCCGCGCACCGGAGCTGGCAATCACGCCTATTCGAAGAGCCCGAACCGTTTAAGCGCTAAGCTGAAGCAAAGTGACCTTTTCTAACAGGATATGCTGACCTTTGAGCGTCGTAGGAAGAACTCATTCAAACACAAAGCACCAAACCACGAGGGAATCAGCTCAGCTTCGCATCTCACAACCACGTTTGAGAGCGGCCCTCTCGCTCGCACAGCAGGAGCGGCAAGTTGCAGTTCTGCGTCTATTGTTGTCAGTCGGATGGGTTCCACATCGCCCCTGCGAGGTGCCCGAGCCCCGGCCGCCCCTGCCAGCCTCCGGGAACCGCACAGGGGAGCAGCGCGGTGCGGCTCCAGCCGCAGCCTGCGGGAAAGCCGCGGTCCCGCAGCCGCTCCGCGCCCGGCCCCGAGCCAGCCCTGTTTGGCGCTTCGGAACCTCGAACACACCGCAGCCCCACCGATCGGCAGTGCGGGGGAAAGCCATCCTACTCCGTGATTCCCTTGCTGCCTACGGGAAAGTTGAAAAAATCGCCCCCACGAAGTGGCGGCCAGCCCCCGCCGCGCCCCCGCCCCACCTCGGGCTCTTCCCCGAGCGCCAGCTCCCCTAGCGAGTTAACCCGCTGTGATGGATTGCCGCGGGGATGGCGGACGGCGGGCTGGGTGCGCCTTTTTATTAACTTCTCGAAAGTAATAGCTCCATTTGAGCTGTCGCTTGTCAGACGACAGCAGCACAATAGAGTGTGATGGGCTCCTCTTGTCGTTCGGGCTCCAGGCGGCACAACGCATCCATACGGACGGCTACCGCCGCGCGGGCCCCGCCACGAGGAACGGGAGGAAAAAGAGGAGGGCACCGGCTGCCTTCCACCCCGATCGCAACCTCTGCGATGCTCGCCAAAGGCGGCAGACGGGACCCAGATTCGCCCGAGTCACCGCATACCGGAGCGGCGACCCGGGCCCCTCTTAGCAGCCGGGAAAACCCCGTCAGCCGGGCGGGAGGACGGCCTCGGAGCCTCACGCACAGCGGAGCTCCCAGCGCCGAATTCCCTCCGCCGGACGGGGCGAGGGCGGCGGCCGCCCCCGCTCGGTACCTGCCGGGCGGGGGGAGCGCAGCGGCCCCGCCGGCTGCGGCTGCTCGCGGGGCTCCGCGGGGGGCGGGCACATGCGTAGAAGCGGCTCAGCCAAGCAAACACCCCTCACATCTTAAACGAGCTTCATCCACCGGCAGCCGCTTCAGTCGGGCTGCGAGCCGGTGGGCTGCGCTCGGCCCTCTCTACAGGCAGCCCCTCGCCGCTCCCCGCGGCAGCCCAGCCCCGACGGCCCCCGCCGCCTCCCGCTCTAGATGGGACTGAGCGCGGCGGCTCCCGGCTCGGGCGGCGGAGGCTGAGCGCGCCCCGCGCGGGGGCGCCGGGCATGGCCGCGGGCGGGCGGGGGCCGACCGAGCCGTAGCCGCGGGCCACAGCGCCCTCGCGGGGGGCCGCCACGGCCATGGAGCGCCGCTGATCGTCGCCTCCGCGGAGTCGCCGCCGCGGCCCGCCGGGAGACAATGGCCCTGCGTAAAGTCTGCTCGGTGCTGGAAGGTAGGAACCGCGGGACGGCGCAGCGCTCTCCGCGGGGGAAGCTGCCCGGGGGCTCCCGGGGCCGTCTCGCCGCCCGCCCTCCCGCCGGCGGCGCAAACTTTCGGCCGAGGAGCACGGGGCAGCGAGGCCACTCGCTACTCCCGGAGATGTTCCTGTCTGTCCCGCTGGGATGCGCCGCTACCCGCCGAAGCCCGCGGTCAACCCCTGCACTCCCGTCGCGGCTGGGCTGGGGGCTGAGCAGGGCTGGGGGCTGAGCAGGGCTGGGGGCTGAGCAGGGCTGGGGGCTGAGCAGGGCTGGGGGCTGAGCTGGGCTGGGCGCCCGCGGTGACGGCGAGCTCACCCCGGTGCTCCCCGCGCGTAGCCGGGGCACGCCGAGAGCTTCTCCCGCTCCATCTTTTCACTGTTAACAATACACTTTCTGTTCTCTTAACTGTCCTAACGAGCTACGTAACTGTGGTCAGGTGCTTTTTGGTTGGCTTTTTGGTTGTTATCAGAAGCAAGATCTGTTTTCTGCAAGGTTTTCACAAAACCGGCTGCCTGTGTCACAAGCTGGTGCTTGACCGGTGTTCACCTCTGTTTCTCCTGGAGCTTGTAAATCCCGTTACTAACTTCTTTAGACGCAAGGATAAACAGCCTTCTCCCTAGCCTGCCTTTATCTGCGCTATTATTTATACTGTTCGACGTGGATGAAAGATTTTTTAGAAAATAAAGCTAAAGGTGGCCGTTAACCTTGTGCCTCAGGAGGGGATTTCTTACATTCTGTACCTTCTTTAGCAGTACCAGACTTGATCTATTAGGGAATCTTTTATTAAATTATTCCATTAAGAAATTTTGGAACGTCTGCTTGCATTATTGAAGCCATCAAGGCATCACTGCAGCGTGGAGAACTGATTCTGATGTGCACTGATGTCCTCCCACTGTATGAAAGTTGTTAAAAAAAAAAAAGTGATTGAAATCCAGAATGTTTCCATAACCCACAAAGTTCCGCGTTCCTGACCTGAAGGACAGAAGCCTTGAGGCTTTAAAGAAATATTTTTCATTTATTAATGTCATAATTGACAGCCAGAAGATGCTTGTTTTCAATAAAAGCCCACTGCATGTAGGTGTTAACCAGCCTCTGTTTTCACAAATGTGGGAACAAAAGGCTCTCTGGGCAACGATTTTTACTTCCTCTTTAAATAACTTGGTTAATGCATAACCATGAGAAGATTGCCAACAACTAACAAATACAACTGATGCTTCTGCTTCTTAATTACCTTCTACATACACAGATTTAATTGCATTTCAGAAATAGCAATTCCTGCAAATTTACCTATACAGGAGTTCTCCTGAATAGACCTCACTCTGATCTTTTATGATCACATTAGAGTCCAGTTAAAAAGAACTGTCCTTCTGAAGCAAGTTTTTAATTGCAATTTATATATGATAAATAACAGCCATTAGTCAGTAAGTGATTAATATTCCAAATGCATCACTTGCCATGACTTCAGAAGTAAGGTATTGTTACTTAGCACCGTACACGCCCTTTTATCTCTGCACGAGGAGTCTTCATGTAGTCAGATCTGATCACAAAGAGGGAAGGAAGACTCCTATAAATAGACGCACAGATTTAGCCCTAAAATAAAACTATTGGGAGCAACGTTCAGATCAAGCACCATATTTTACAAGATGCATCTTAAATCCTGCATGGAAACTAATTACAGTGGCATTAATTTTTATCTCCATGCAGATAGCTTTGTGTTTTACTTACTGAGTTCTATGGAATCACCTATGAAGCACACAAATATTTTAATACAGTTCTTACTGTCTCTGTCCACAGTGTTGAAGAAAACATGTAATGCTTCACAGTACATACTGGAGTGTCTCTTACCCTGGTTATTTGCCCTCATCTGAGGTTGCCAAGCTGTAGAGCTGGGTAGAAGTGGTGCTGGGCCACAGCAGTACTGAAGCTGCAGCAGCACTGCAGGTTTTGTGGGCCGTGCCCACCTGCTTCCTCAGCAGCACGAGGCACAGATCAGAGGCCAAGGTGCTTGCTGTGAGTTGGGCATTCATGGACAAATCCTTTTCCTCCCTCCCATCTCCAGCTCTCAATGTTTTGGACACCACTGGAAACATTCTTGAATCCTGGCACAGCTTGCAGAATGCAACTGCTCCACAGTAATAAGGCACTATCATCCTCTTATTCATAGAAGAGAAAAACAGCTGTTTTCTTCATAAAGCTTGTTTATGTCTGTTACACATTGGAATTAAATATATCTACCTTGAATTTCCTTGTATCTCCCATTATCCCAAAGATTGAGGCTAAGGGCTTGTTCCCAGCTTTCAGATATGCTCCCTTCCTTCCTTTCCATGCATGTCTAGTACAAAAAAACAACAGCAAAGAACACCAATGTTGAATTAAATTAACCCTAAGCTGAATCCTGACTGCATTCATTTTGGACTAGTTCAGTTATTGCACTGGATTACCTCAAAAAGCCAGACAGAGAATTCAGTCATTTGCTCCTGATGATGCAAGAAACAGCCAGGGCCAGTACAAATACCCATTACTTCTGGGAAGCCAACACCGCCAACCTTCCAGTGAGGTACAGAGTTGTTTCCAGCTCAGGCAGGTTGTGAGAACATGGACTGCTATGGTTAACTTGCTGCCATTCTGCTCAGCCCTCTCATTTGCATTTTGGCATGATTTTAATAGCTAATTTCTCACAAATAAGTAGTGTTCAGAAGTAATGCTTCCTTCCAAATGAAAGCTAGGAATTACAGCCTCCTGCTCCCAAAATCAAAAGGTGTAACAATGACCCAAGAAACTGCAAATGAGCAGAGAAAAATAAAATTTAAAAGATATGTTCATGACTTGTCAGCTGAAACCAAGAGGGAAGCATTGTCTGTAGAGGCTGCAAGTGGCCCTAATGAAGGCACTATCAAGTGTAAGCCAGAATTTCATTTTTTTCCTAAAACCAGGAGCTACTTGCTATCTTCTCTGTTGCACTGAAAGAAAGCCGAGCATCAGACAGCTTGTGTTGTCAAGCAATTAAGCAGAAGTAACTCAGGTAACCGTAGAATAGGTTTGAAAAAGCTCTTATGTTCTAAACAGGTATCAGATGGTATGTGCTATGTGTTATTATTAGTACATATAGAAACAAGTATCCAAAATACACTGCTCTCAGAGTAGTGTAACTTCAAAGGCATTAGCTCTCTAATTCTCAAAGGACATATTTGACAATGACTGCTACAAGTTTTTTTACAGAAACAAGTTGGTTCCGAATATATTGATATTAATAGAAAAGTTCAGTTTCATAATCGGGTATATAGATGTAGTTGGAGTGCTGAATGACACTGGTCTGAAGCTAAAGGAGCTACTGAATTATGTATCCCTGTCTCCCGAAAAGCCAAGATGTTCTGCACCTTCCCTAAGGTTTAATTCATGGAGAGAGATTAGACAGAAAGATTACTTCCCAAGTGATGAAACTTTATAAGCTATTAATCATTTACAAACCTGTCAGAAATTCACAATGTGATTCATTGTAGGGATGGTGAAGAGGGCTGCTAAACATCTGCAATTGTTCCAGGAATTGTGTGTACTCTTGTACATGTTATTTACACACCAAACAGGTTGCAATGCAGTGATGGACATGCTTATCTAGACTGAAGCAGAATCTTAATTACAGTGTCTTGGCTACAGTTGGGGCTGTAGCAGTGCAAACGGGCTTGCTGCTTTTCTGCCCTGTATACTCCCATTTGTTTTTTAATTAATGAAACACTTGGCGGTCTTGGACAACTTACATAGCTTGTTCCCTTTCTTGATATATGACTGACAGCTGCTGCCTCAAATACAGCAAGTGAATGGGGTGGAGAAGTGTAAAATTTTCAGCCAAAAAAACCCAGCAGGTAGCTTTTCATGAAAAAAAAATCCATATTCCTTTTATTTTAGCTTATCTTTGTGCTTCGCTCCATGTTCTGCTATTATGAAGCTGACCCACCATGCGTCAGGAAGGGACTGCCAAGGTGTTAACAATACCTATCACAAAACCTCCTCTCCTAGCAGACATTAAAATCCATGAACACAGAGCAGTTTCTTTTCAATGGACTGAGAGTGGGGAGCCAGGACAAAAAGATGATACTCCATATTAGCTGCTCTCAGACATGACAGAAGGCAGCAGAACTTACAGCACTAATTCCATGATAGATATTCCTGAAAAAAAAAAAAAATTCCACTGAAAAAAAAAAAATACACTATATTGATAATAAAGGGACGAGATGGAGAAGTTTGATACAATCTGATCTAAGTCAGAAGTATCAACATCCCAGCATTCTAGGAGCACGTAATCTCTGGGAAAGATGTATTCAGAATAGTCATGTGCAGCAGGATCCATTCTGTCAGCTACAGGGAAACCACCCAAACTTAAAGCCAGTGTATATAATTTAGTAAGGTTTTTGGAATCCCTCATCAACATGGTTTACAAATGCAGCCTTCTCAGCAGTCTATTGCTGCACCCAGCTTGGAGATGAAAAAGGATATTCCAAATAATAAAGAAAGCTTCTGTCTTCAAAATAAAAGATATTATTCCTCTGGCAGAAGTTTTTCTGGCAGAGATACCCAGTAACGGATTATAAGTAAAAGGATGTGGAGAAAACTGGTAGAATGAAGCAACCCACAGCTGCTCTAATATTCCTAATGGAGGCAGGATCAGAAACGTTAAATGTTCTGAGCAAACCTGGAGGGGACTCTGTCACAGATCCATCCAAGCATGAATTGCTCTGCAGATGATTTGATCAAAGGGAAGTGGGAAAACTGTGTGTACTTTCTGAACCAGTTAACCTCATTTCTCTGCAGAGATACGGACTCTAAATTTGTTGGGGTTTCTGGCAGTCCTAAAGAGAGGAATCCCTACTGAAAACAGCCAGAGAGAGATGAAACTGTTTTATCTGAGCATAGACCTGGGTGCATTCAGACATCCTACTAGCATGCTAATGGCTAACAAGATTTGGATCTTAGAAAGGTGCTACTCACTGTAAATAGCTGATGAAGCCCATTTCTGCTATGTAGCATTTGTGAGGAGGATTAAAAATGGGATGGCCACTCTACTAGCATGCTCTGAGTAAAGATTACAAACAGCTGAAATACATCTTGCCTTATGCACACCTTCCTCTCTGTTGCTTTATTCTGCTGCAATCCTGCACTATATTCCAGTATCCAAAAAAATAAATAAATAAATGCATTTTAAAATAAGGAAATCACTGAAGCTGTAAATAGGCTAAGTTCTAGGCAACCAGCTTTACTGCTCTCTGATACACATTTTAACAATCTGCTAATGTCCTGTTGAGAACATAAGAGATCAGGGAATATACACAGACTGAACTACAAGAGCATGTGGGATTCAAAAACTGCCCAGTTTTCACCCTCAGCAGTAGAATTGTTTGCTTAAAAGAGCAGCAACAGATGCAATCCTGTATTCCTTTTATCAATCAGTAAATGTCACCAAGTGCTAGGAAGAGAAAAAAAAAACTAATTCCTCTGGGATTTACAGTTTGTCTGTTTCTGAGTTAAAAACGGTTTGAATCAGAAGTGCACTTAATTGCCTTTCTGAAGGAAAAGGAGGTGAGCATCCACACGTAATTATACAAAATCCACCCTTTCCCCTTTACACTGTATTGTCTAAATTGAAAAAGCTCCTTCCAAGACCTGTCAAATACTTTGAATACGTGCAGCACCTAACATTGTGGGTTCCTACACTTCATAGAGTCCTTAGCAACATCTAAAATTAATGTGAGCCATTTCTATTGTATATATACCCTTGGCCAGAGAATAAGATTGCGTGTAACATCACAAATGTCTCCACCACATTAATGTCTTCACTACGTTAATGTTTAGAGAAAACATGTGGAAAATCATTGGATGTAAGTGCTGAGATACTGCAATTAGCAGTTCCTGAAAGTAGCATTAATTATAGCACACAGGGGGAAAACTGAGAGCTGGGTTTAAGAATAGTATGGTAGTAAAGGATTCATTCCCAAAAGGCAAAACACAGTATATAATTAAGATAAGCATTTGTTACTCAGGGCTGTATCTGCCAGAAAGAAGCAGGCATCCTGGCAAGTTGTTCTAACATGCGTGACCTGTGTGTTGCCAATTACTGTCTATTTGGACTGGGTGTACATAAGGTGCTGCCTAATCCAGGGAATACAGCACAGAGATAAAACAGGGAATCCTGCTCTAAGCAATGTCTGTCAGCTTTATCCCTAGGATTCTGACTACCACTAGTACTAAGAATGTGTAATACTCTAAATGATCGTGTCTTTATTTTAAGAATTGGTGGGCATTTTCATTCTGTTTCTGAGTTCTGCTTGACTGCTTCCAACTTTGATATTCAGCTTGCCCTACATGTACAGATCCCCCATTGTTATCACTGAAGACAGACACTGTTCTCACAGCTACATAGCAAATCTTGTGTGTTTTCTCTATATGTGAAGATCCCTAGAGCATGCAGAAAAAGCAGAGGAAAGACGTAGTGTAGAGAGCTCAGAGCAGTAGTGTATTTCATGAAATCTGAAGAATGCATCTTGCAAGAAAGTACAAGCATATGTCAGATCTGCAGCCTACAGCACTGGTTTCTTTAAGCAAAACACTGATTTCTCAGTGGTGGTTACTATAAAACTACGTTATTCTAATTTTTAAAGAGAAATAGGAGCAACTGATTTTTAACCTCTCCATATATACTTCAAAAACAAACTAGCAAATGTTTTTTGCATCTTATAGTCATCCCAGAGAACCCTAAGAAATGCCAGCAAAGAGAATCTTGGCTTCCACAAAAGTATGCAATTTATCATGCCAGTTTATAGGATTCTTTTAGGTTATTCCATAGGCTTATTTCAGCAACTGAGTAGTAATAATAACTTGCAATGTATGATGAGTGTATTCACTCTTAAAAATTTATACAGCTGTCTGCAGGCTATGTGATCTAAAATCTTTCATGCAAAGAAGTGAATAATATGAAAAATAGATTCTTTTTAAAAACCAGACAGAAGCTTGCCACTTTTGCTTCATTTCCAGTTAGTGTTCACACAGGTAAAAACTCTCAAAGCTTTAAATGGTTGTACAAAACTGTGTACCATAATTTATGAAATAAAAGTTTGTAGCAAGTACCAGATTCATGAATTAAAGAAGCTCCACTTAATCTGACTGCCTCAATGGTTTTGCTGCTGTTGGTTTCCTGATAGCCTCTTCTACAGTTTAGACAGCATGAAGTAGAAACTTAATATAAGTTCCAGAAGCTCCAACCCCTTCATCTGTACCTCTGTACCAGCTAAATAGCTGCAAGACATTGAGGTCAGTCTCCCAGATCTCTAGTAGAATTCTCACCTCACTCTTTGCATTAAAAATCATCTATAACATCCTTCTGTACCCTAGATATTCAATGCAGACATGCAGTCCTGCACTGCTCATGCTCTCGATTACATTAGCAAGCCACCTCAAGTGGCATTTTTACACATTTGCTGCTTCTATTTCCAGTACGATAGTAGAATACAGAGATTAGTCTAGAGTTCCCTTTCATCCTTATAGAAGACCAGTCATGTCACACAGATAGGACAGACTTTAAAAGACAGAAAAAAAGTAGTGGAGGAATACTATGTCCTATTGCAAGTTCAGGTGCGGGGTGGTGTTCGGTTTCTTTTGAGTTTCAGTTTATCAAAAATAACAAGATGGTTTCTGATCCTTCTGAAAGTACAAGACTTGCTGTGAAAGTAGCTCAGTGTCTCCACCTGTTCTGCCTGCTGAGTCCACGGCCCCGCATGCACTGCCAGCACACTGCTCAGCTCCCCACTGAGCTGTCCTACAGGAGCTTTCTCTTCTTTTGACATCTGCTTTCCTTATTACAGACTTGTATGGTCCAAATTCAGCTTTGAGATTTGTAAATATTTTTCCAGGAAGTTATAAGGATTTAGGACACCAAGTGACTGCTTTGTTGTTTTTAAGAAAACAGACAAAAATGGGTTAATGGAAGCAGTCTAAGAGGTTTAAAAATATCCTGGCTCATTTCTTTTCCTTCTTTCTTTTCCTTTCATCCTGAACACTGATAGGCCTTGTTTCCAGCCAAAAAACTCCTATTTGCTATCACGCATTGTACTGTGTCATGTAAATGCACCCAGTTTAAGGTGATATGGCTTTAGGGGTCCCTGCCCACTACTCTGTGGAAGACTGGAAATAAGTCCTCTCTCCACCTTTTCAGTCACGATGGCACAGAGACAAGGACAGCCCACACAGAGAATATTCATCAGTATGCTTTAAAAAAGAGGTGTCTTTATCACTAGGGATAAAAGAAATGGCAATGACAGACCCTTACACATTTGCAACATAGGCACTGCTAGGGAAAGGCAAGAGATGGAAGAGATTAAAAAAGAATAGGATAAGAAGGGCAGGGGACAATGAGAAGGTGGTCTGTACTTACTATATCCACTCACCCATATAACATGACAAAATGAAGACAGTAAGACAAATATTCAGACCATTTATCTTCCATAAGTGTCTGCATGCCCATGCTGTACTGCAGGAAACATGCACTGTTCTTTTGCACTTACACACACACACAGCTCACAGCTATTTATAGAAGCACCCAGGCTTTAGTGAAAACCAATCAGATTGTCTGAAGTCCTTGTTTCTGTCTCTGCATCATTTCAAGAAGGGAAATCACTGGTTCGTGTAACCGAGTGTCTATTTTTATGTTCAGTAGAAGACACCACAATCACTGAAATGATATTCCTAAGGTGAAAAAAAAGCAAAAAGGTATACAGCATTAGTGTTAGTGATAGCAGACAGCTGTACTAACAAAAACCCACAGATTTCTCACTGCTACTTGAAAATTAATAATGTCTGCATTAATTTTGTTTGTCGTGAAAGTATTTGTTTTTCTTACACAGGAGTGCTATGGGTTTTGTGTTTTCTTGCTTTAAGAAAAGAAGTCAAAGCCCATTTTGCACTTTGAGAAGCAGCACAGAGTCATAAAAGTAGTCTAAATTGATTTGAGATTGCTATGTCCTTGCAAAATAGAGGGTGGGAGTCTTTGAGGGAAAAAATGGTTGTTGCTGAGGTAAGTCTCATAAGCATGTACAATCTTTTTTAATATAGGTAGAGAGAAGAAAGGGCAGCAGAAACATACATAATAAAACAGTAATGTAAGACTGACACTTCCAGAGGCAGGCTTTGATTCCTTCCATCTTTCCCCAGGATAATATATCTGTGCCAACATTACAGTAGCATCTACATGAATTTAGTCAGGATCGCAGTAGTTCACAGTCAGTGCATGCTCCCTCCAGAACTCTCTGAAGGGCTGAAAGTCTAATAAGCAACACAGAGGAATCACAGATAGAGAAAATGCCATTTCAGCATGAGATACTAAAATACCTGAGCAATGAAAGGGAAAAACTGGCAAAAAAGAGTGAACTTTTGAATGTGACAATAGAATTCCTGCTGAAATCTTTTTCTTTTTTTTTTTTTTTTTTCTCCAGAAATGAGGCTGTGTTTGTCTGACTTAATGACTTAATATCAGCAAATAGATTACAAACATGGGAAAGGCCTTGCCAGGTCAAATCAAAGATCCATCTAGCTTTCTATCTTGTCTTTCACAGAGATGTTAAAGCAGAGCCCTCAAAAAGAGTGTAAACACAGAGCAAGCAAATGGTGTTTGCCCAAATACCATCCCAGACTTCCAGCAGCTTATGACTCAAGAGCTTCCTGAAACTGAATTTTCCATTTTAATGATGCATTATGAAATATGTACATTAAAAAATAAATAAATAAATAAATCTTAGTTTGCTTTGAAAATGCCACCTGTTAGTGCTACCCCCCTGGCTCTTGAGGAAGGAAACTGAGCCGTTGCTCTCCATTCACTGTCTCAGCAACACACAAGGTATTGTAATTTATAATCTGTTCTGTCCAGAACCACATCCTTCTTAGCCAGTACTCTTAACACGTAGCTCCAGAATCAATAGAGATTCAATATTCAAGATGGAGGCAAACCAAGGATTTGAAGAGGGGCTTAACAATATACTCTAACTTCGTTCCTGTTTCCCTTCCTGGTTTTAATTAATTCTGTGTAAGCTCAACAAATCTGCTGTACACGTTATGCATATGGAGTTTTAAGATAAATATGCTTCGATATATCTGCCAAACATCCAAGCTCAGGACATGAAATTATGTAGAAGATAAATATCATTTAATTTTATATGATGCTTTCAGATTCATAGATACTCTACAGAAGATTCTTGAAGTCCCCTACAGCAATAAATTGCTGCTCCTCATACAGGCATTTGTATGGGAGATTGGTAATCACAGCCTGAACCTCTGATTAATCAGCTGAGGCAAGTGTGGGGTCAGCTGTGGGAGCACAGGTGAGAGTGATGTAGCTGTGCTCCTGGAAGGGGTGGAGCTTGACTCCATCCCCTCTGAGACCTCATTTAAGGGCTGACTCCCACTGAGGCAGCATCTCTAGGGGATTGCTCTCCAGTGGGGACTGCCCAAGTTTCTTCAGCCAAGGCACCACCACTGGTGAGTTTTCCTTTGCTTGCTTCTTCTGTACAGGCATTCTTAACAGAGCCTGGAAGAAGAACCTGCAGTGCACTTACACTCCACTGGTTTCTTAAAGCTGAAATGTTAAAAAGCACATGCATTGTGTCCTTTTGTGTGTTCTGAGTTGTTTTGGCTAGTGATTCTAGGATTTGTGTGAATAGGAACTGCAGAAAATGGTATATAATCTTGTTCAATTACTGATGCTTTTCCTGTTCAATTTCTCTTATCAGTGTTGCTAGTAACAATCCTTGTTGTGGAAGGGATTGCTGTTGCACAGAAGACACAAGGTACAATTTTGTTTTGATGATTTTCTTTCAAAAAAGATGTATGAGTTTTAGTTCTGAGTTAAGCCTTATAAGTCAAAGAAAGCAATTATGTTCAGAGACTCGTAGGTCTTCAATTAACAACTTGAACTGCAATATTTTCCTCCTTCAACCATTTTGCTGCTTCCTCCCCTTAGTTAAGCAATGAACATGAAGGTTCACTCACACAGTTAAAATTCTGTGTTTTCAGCTTTTAGATAAATGGGGAAAAAAATCTACCATGGAAATCCATGTTTTCTCTATCTAACAACAAGCTTTTCAAGTAGTCCACCCACAAATGTTTTTGAAGCCAACACCTCCTGAGTGGGGAAGGCATTAGTTTCATATGACTTATTTTGTCATATGTGTGATTAATCCACACATAGGAGAGAAGAATTCCTTGAAATGACTCCTCCATAATTTCCTAGAACAGGTTCTGGAGGAGAGACTAAGTTTTCACCCCCATAAATACAGGCTGCCAAGTTATCAGAGGAAGGTGATGTAATTTACTGTAGGTAGCTATGACCCATATCGGTGTGAACTGAAAGGTCTGCAAGGAAAAACTGTAAATATAAATAACATTATGAGAGCATCCCTCTGAGATTTGGGAAAATCCTGCACAAACCACACATCCTGTTTTCTCTCTAGTTCTGTTGGTATCAAAGAGGAGGGTCAAAGTTATTTAACAGAAATGTCAGAAGGACCTTACTATTCCAAGCCCTTGCTCAAAGGATAAGGAAATCTGGACTAACAAAGCTTCTGTGGATGGGCCAGCATAGTGCATAACCTTAGTAAACTGCATCACCTCAGCTACAGAGCATATTTCCCTGTGTATCTAGAAGAAGAGATCTTCAATCTTATACAAGCCCCTTTGCTACCAGTGCAGTCTAATTACTGCTAGTATTTTTAACTACCATTGCTTTATTTAGCTTATTTACATATCAGAAGCATTTTTATTCCAACATATTATTGTCAATAGCCTAAGGGCCATGTGCTTCAGTTTACTCTGGAATCAGGGTTAAAAATGGTACATGCTAACAAATGTTTTGGATTACGTTTGCATAGGAATGGAAAAGATACAGACCATAAAATAAAGATGTTCTGCTGACAACCATTGTGACTATTTGTCCTATAAAAAAGCATTAAGGAATCTAAATCACTTGGGTAAAAAAAATTACACCCTCTCTTCCTTTCCCAAGGACTACTGTACAGATCAGGTATCCAGAGACTGTGATCTCATCAGGATATACCACAGTACTAAATTAAACAAAAGATTTCTCCAGCTATATATTAACAAGTGGCATATGTGATAAGAGAGTTTTCAACCAAAACAATTTTTTTTAATATAGGCTATGCATTCTGTCAGTGTTTTACTTGTGAAAGATGAAATTTGCTTATATGCAGGAGACATTTATTTCATCACTTTATTTTCCCTGAAGGTGGGCAAAATATTGGATTGAATCGCATTCCTCCTACCCAGTGTGATAACTGGGTACGGACAAGTAATGGAGGACACTTTGCTTCACCAAACTACCCTAACATGTACCCACCAAATCAAGAGTGCATCTACATCTTGGAAGGTACTGGCTGTCTTTGTGTTTTGCTGTAGTCTCACTGTCAAATGGATTATGTCAAATTGTTAAAATTGTGATGTTTTACTATATCGTCAAATATTGCATAACTGTATTTGTAATATAATCAATTCTGCCGTTGTTTGGTTTAGCAAGAAGCTAAATCTGCTGTCTCAAGTAATAAGAACAAGTTAATATAAAAGGCAATCATGCAGGAATTATCAGTATGGAATAGAACATTCCCTCACAGCCAGAAAAAGCAGCACCAGATCTTCTATAATCTATGAAGGCCAAGAACTACTAAGATAAAAATTGTAGCTTACCTTAATATCACTTACAATATTGCTGATAATAAATTGCAAAAAATGGCTGAAAAACCATTTTAGCATTTACCAGACCTTAGTGTATTAGGCTAAGTGTATTTCAGAGGCAGAGGATCTTTATGCTGCAATTTATTAATAAAAATACCCACACCTATCTGTCACCATAGCACTGTACTAAAAATGGAGGTTTATTAGCATTGCTGAGGTCACTACTGAAGTCATGCAACGGGGACAAAAAATTCATTAACTAGATAAAACACAATCTGATGAGAATATCTTGGATAAAGGCTGTAAGACTTGGGACACACTAATTATTTTTCATCTTACTAGAATGCATCCAAAACCTGCTGAAGTCAGCTAGTAAGCTTCACCATCAGATTCGTATCAATTAATTAATGTACCTCAAGGAACATGTTTCAGTGCGTTTTTATTTGTACTGGTTAACAGTCACCCTCAATTCTGCTTCTGTGATTGCTCAGTGGATGCTTTGCATCTTCTCTTTCACTGAGTACCCCGGAGAGCAGATATTCTGTCCAGCTTCAGAGTTCAGATGTACCAGACCTAATGCTGGATCTTCCTTATGCAGAGCAGTTTCCACAGGGCACAGAATTGCTTTCCATGTCTCTGTCCTCACAGTCATTACAAAGGAACATTGTGAGAACCATGGCAAGGTCCTCCACAAGTTCTAATTAAAATATTGTCCTTCCAGATCACTACAGTATGTGCAAAATAACAGCCAGAAATGTTTTTAACTCTTGTATAATTAAGGTGTAAAGATCTAAACACTATTGGAGACATATAAATAAATTATTTTCGCATCCAGAACAAGCAAACAGCATTTGATTTGTTAACGCTGTCGTTCTTGATACCAGTTAGTATCTGAAGGTTCTTGCTGTTTTGGAGGTCTCTCCAGTAATTCATGTCTTCATGCGTTTTTTTATATAGATCTGCATTTAATCTTTTGCTTAATTTTTTATGTCTAGCTGCTCCACGGCAAAGAATTGAACTGACCTTTGATGAACCTTATTACATTGAACCCTCATTTGAATGTCGGTTTGATCATCTGGAGGTTCGAGATGGACCTTTTGGCTTCTCCCCTCTCATCGATCGTTACTGTGGTCTGAAAAGTCCTGCACTAATTAGATCAACAGGGAGATTTATGTGGATCAAGTTTACTTCTGATGAGGAACTGGAAGGAAAGGGATTTCAAGCAAAGTACTCATTTATACCAGGTAAAGATACTTAGAATTAACAACCAAATTAAAGACCATTTGCTCCCACTGAACTCTGTGGATGTGTTTACACTGGCAGTCAGAGGTGTATTTAATTGTAAGTACTTATGAGGGCAGAAGTGACAATACAACAGTTAGAGATGTCTTAGTCCTGCTAATCCTGTAGCATACTTGAATAAAAAGACTTTGGAGAACAGACTGAATAGAATTACAGGTTTGTACTTTCCTAATGAAGAGTTCGGTTTATCTTGCTTGTGCTGGCGTTTTCAGCAGCCTCTCTTCTAGGAATGTAAGACATGCCGACAAAAACACCTGAAGTCAATCTATAATAGGACTTCAAGCTAGATGCAAACTATTTTAATTTTCCATTCCTGAATAGCCTGAGGAAACACCTATGCAATATAAATATCAGCTATCAGCATAACTAGATTCCCACAAACCACCAACTCAGAAAACAGAACTGTTCTTTGCTCAAAGTACTGAGTTGTTTTCAGGGTATAAAGCAGCAGATCATATGCTGACTGTGCCTTTAGACGGACAAAAACTAATCTGCTCTGTGAGGCCACTTCAAACTGGCAGGACATTCTTTTTACAAGTGAGTTTGACCTGCTATCCTTGTACAATGCTTGACTGCTGTATTTCATAGATACAATACATGTGTCGTATCAGCATTTTATTGTCCTTTGGGACAAAACACAATATACAAATGTCAGCTCTACTACTGCTCTAAATGGATACACAGGCATATTATGCTGTCTTATGTACCCAACTGGTCTTTACCCCTACAACATGTGAATATACTATATACAAGTATGTGTTACTATTTACAGAACATATACCTTGCTGGGGATTTAGACTTGGAAACTCTTCAGATTAATGTGGTAACCAGTCCACTGAGAGTGATCCACTAAAATATTTCCACAGGGACAATACTTCTACATTTTGCTAAGTCTGTTTCCACAGCCATTTCATTAACATCAGTTCCAAAACTAATTTAACCCGGTCCTAGGCTGGAGTGCTTTCTCTCCTTAGACAGACTAACATCTCTCACACACATACACAACTAGGATATATGTGATCTCCTTGGTGATTTTCAACACAACACCCAGGAAAACATGCCATTTGTGGGGAAACACAAACCTGAACACTGAAATGTAAACTCTGGACATCCCAGACCACTCCAGACCCAATTTTAGCTAAGCCCCACTCCCAGTACAGTTAAGTACCATAATCTAATCATTAAAAAAAATGTATATTCTTAACTCACTTCTAGAATACATATTGTATATTAATACAGTTTACTATGCAGGTATGTACAGTACATGCATTTTGCATTTAGAAGAAGGTACATTAGAGGAGCAATTAAGGCTGAATTCTGCCCTAATTAATGATGTTTAGAGCTGTGCTACTTGGCCTAATATAAGCAGCATGAGTACCCAAAAAAAAGTAACTTTAGTGCTAACCTGTCTTTAAATTCATTATTAATAGAAATTAGCAATTTCAGAGTGTTGATATATTCTACTAAAGCACTCCAGTTCACGTTGTTCTGAGCTAGACAGACAACAATCTGGTCAGAATGATGCACACAGAAAGGTCTCCTGTACTCTTGTGGAGTTCCATGGATTTCTGTGAAAAGTGGTATGGTTAAATTTCAGAATATAATGTAGAAACATAATGCCTAGTAATAATTTCTGGTGTTATGCTGGAAATCTGAGCTGTAAGTATAGAATTACCTTATTCAGCTAAGCTCAGTCTTTGTGAAATCATGTATTATCTAAAAAAAGTTTGTCTTTGTACCCTCCAATTGACTGAACTTTCTAGCAATTTTTATTGTGACATAATAAAAATGGACATCATCTTCAGATTGTAATAAACCTTGAAATGATTCTCAAGCATTGATAGCCCCTGTGATTCATGACTTCTTTCTATTACAGATCCTGACTTCACTTACCTAGGAGGTATTTTAAATCCCATTCCAGGTCTAGTATTACAATACCAATTTCTTTATATAAGAAATTTTGAATTAATATCATATTGCATTTGACAGCAAGGTTTATGTTCTCCCTAGACTGCCAATTTGAGCTGTCGGGAGCTGATGGAATAGTACGTTCCAGTCAAGTAGAACAAGAAGAAAAAACAAAACCAGGACAAGCAGTTGACTGCATATGGACAATTAAAGCTACTCCAAATGCTAAGGTGGGTTTCATTCATATCGTTCAGTATGTAATGGGTTTCCAAGTCATTACTAACAGGTAATAGAGATTTGCATAATGTCTCTCTTTCACTGAAATGAATTATGTTTCAGTGGCCTAGAAAATTCAAATAGATTGTTCTGAATATCCACATATGCAGCAAGTCTGGTGCTGTCTTCCCACTGTGTGAAACCCTAAATACAGAATAGTCCTGAAAACTGTTCAAGAAACATTTTTCAAGGGCATTTGATTTGGCCTGTAGTTTTATTGGAAAATTGCAGGTAAAAATGCTGGTTAGCAACTTTGCTAAGCTCAAGTAAATTTTGCTGCCGTGATTTAAAATTTTGCTGCCAGTAGTTCTACTGGGGGATTTGGTTCTATTTGAAGTCAACAAAGCTTTGCTATAGAATCACAGCCTCTGATATAGCCATACTTGGTAATTATTTAAGCACTGCACTGAAGAATATGTAATTTTTTCTCTGTAAAGCATACATATCTGTAATTTTGCTTCTGCATGCATATTATTGGATGTTACTTCTTGCCTTTACCACGTACATAAAGGATGAAAAAAAAAATCTCTTTAATAGCAGGACCTGCCAGGATGACAAACCTAATGTTTGCCTTCTTACCCACTTCTAGGAGTTAGTATTCAGCAACTTCCAAATCGATAAAATAACAACCTAAAAGGTAGTAATAAGAGAACAAGACAAGAAACTGAAACTCCATTAATATATTTGAGCCTTTGAGGAAGTGACTCAACTCCCAAGAGCCCTGTACCAGTCTAAGCAATAGTAGCAGTTCTTCCAGAAACAATAATAAAACCATTTTCTCTCTACATTTCCAGTTGAGTGCACCGCGTCTTATGCTTAAATATTTTAATAAATTATTGAATGTTGCCAGAAGGCACAGTTGTAGTTGGGTCAGTTCTCAGATTAGATCATCATCCTAAATTATTGAGTTAAAACATTACAGAAAAATAACTCTTCACATTTTTGAAGTGGTTTCTCAAGCCTCTATTTTGGCTGAATTGTGATGATAGAACCTATTAGATCTGATACGGTGCTGTCTCTTGAGGAAACTAAGCACAGACATTTTTAATTTTCTCAATTTGATTTTGTAATAAAAAACAAATTTTTTAAAACTGACAACTGAAGCAATGAAAGGATTTTTGAAATCTGCATAATATAAATTGAATAAATCACTCCGTATTTCAGAAAATTACTTGAATAATCAAAATAATCTATAAGCAAAGGTGTTTTATATTTGCTTGCCTGGCACACTAACCAGAAGGAGCTTTTGCAGAGATGAGCCTTTTCAGTGGAATTACTCCTTTGTTTTCATACACAGAATAGCTCCAGTGAAAATGGTTTAATTTATTTTTAGTTTCACAGTACATAGATAAAGCCAATCATCAAATGAAAATATGAGCACCTGCAGCTCACATCCATGTTTATAAGATACTACGACACAGACTGCACCTTTTCACAGTATGAAAGTGCTGGCAACCTGCCTCTGGCAGCAATCGGAAGAGTCAGGGTGCATAACTGTAACCAATCCTGTATGTGCTCTTTTACTGGGTTTTAAATAAATCCCGCGAAGTGTTGGGAGGACATGGTTTTTCCCCACACAAAAGTAGTGCTTTTGTTTCAGTGAATTCTTTAAAAATCATATTTAAAAGGCTTTCACAGTAGTTAAGGTTAAGTGCAAGATCTGGCAGAAGGGCAGAAAAACTGGTAGTATAGTAGTCATGCATGGTATTCATCCACAGTCTTCAAAAATTAAACAGGAGTTAAGATTCTTGTCATTAGGCATATGCATGAAGAACTGTGCTGTGAAAAATGCCTTTAACAATCACAGCATCAGCCAGAGAGGCAACTGTACATGCAGGCAGTCAAGACCCAAGCTTATCTGAAGAGTACAGTGAGCACCTGATGGATTATGACCCCCCTCTCCCACAGTGTAGGAGACCTGAGCCCCGACATGGATAGATTTCTTCTCTGGCAAAATAATGGATAGCTTGAGAATTCTGAAGTTTAAATAAGGACTTAATTTAGAGGTGACTTAATTATATATCTCCTTGACATTCACTAACTTTGAAAATCCCAAGACTGACATAACAAGGGATTAAAAACCCCAATGATCTTTCTATGCACCTGTTACAAAGTCATAATTTTCCCCAAGTTTCCTGTCCCAGCAAGATAAATTGTTTACTCGCCAAGTATTCTCTTGGTCTTCTAATTTCCCATCTGTATATGATTTACCACATATCTTGCCTTTACTTGCATTAGATTTCTATTTCTGAAGGAGTTAGCATTGGCTTAATTTTATAAATTTGTCCTAGGCAGCCAGTTTGCTTTTCTCCCACTTCCATTTTTATTCAAATTACTCATGTCTTCATGGCTTATGTCTTCCGTAACACTGCTGAGGATTAGTAATTAGCTTCCACCATTCTAAAGCAACAAACTGATTAATTTATTTTGCTTCAGAGCTTTTCTGACTAAATTCCTTCCCTTATATTTTAGTGTTATTTTTATGAACTAAAAAGGCTAGAGAGCAGTCAAAATACCACTAAAATTCTTCAGGACACTTGTGCGTTTCTTGCATCTGTTTTAGAGTAACTAACTGTAGGCTTAACAAAGGTCTAAGCAGCTTAAAATATCTTATTCAAGATTTCCTAAAAAGAAAATTGTCTTCTCTGTATTACTTTTCCTGGAGATATTAATTTCTATTTTTTCTAACAGATCTATTTACGATTTCTGGACTATCAAATGGAGCATTCCAATGAATGCAAAAGAAACTTTGTTGCTGTATATGATGGAAGTAGTTCTATTGAAAACCTGAAGGCAAAGTTTTGCAGCACTGTAGCAAACGATGTCATGCTGCAGACTGGAATTGGTGTGGTGCGAATGTGGGCGGACGAAGGCAGCAGACTAAGCAGATTCAGAATGCTCTTCACTTCATTTGTGGATCGTAAGTAGATTTCAAAGAGTTCATTCTCCTGGGTTGCCTCAGGAACTACAAGAAAAGCTATACCTCTATTTTGTGCAAATGGAGCATGCACTCAAAAACAGTGTTTCTTTTGGGTAGGAGTAGGTAAGTTAAATACTTGCTTTATTACAGTTACACCATAGTTCCTGAAAAATGACTTTCCTGCTTTCTTAGAAGTTTTATTTTTCATTTGAGTTCATACTGATGCAGCCTTAGTGTAGGTTGTTCTTACTCATTTCTACAGACATGCACAGACTTACTTAAAAGACAACAATGGGACTGAACCACCCAACTTCTGCTTCCCAGGACAGGCTCTTTTCAAGCCCACACTGTGTGTTTACAAGACAAGAGAATGCTTGTGACCACACATAGTCCATCCAGAGTCTGGATCTTTTTCCTACCCACAACTTCAACCACAGATCCGCTCCTACTACACCTAAGTTGTTGCCTCCTTTCTCCACTGCACATGACTCTAAACCAGTCCCACATGTACTTCCTCTGTTAAGCCCTGTAAGCCTCTGTAACCCCTTATCTGTGCAACCACAGATAAGGCATTTAAATTCTAATTTATTAAGAAGCCTATATTAAAAGCAGAGCTGCAAATGCTATTCTCAGTTTCTGCTTGGATTCCATAGCCTGCATTAGAGATAATTAGAGACAATGAGAACAAAGTCTAAGATGCTTCATAAAGGCATGCTGTTTGTAAGGTCTTCCAAGTTGTTTCTCTCTGAACTTAATTTAATTCTGTTGCATTACATATTTACAAGGGACTACATGGTCCACACTGCAAAACCTGAAAACTGAAGTGGCATCTTCAGCATAGAAGTAACTAAGTTCAGAACTATAGACTAGATCTGAGATCTATGGGGATAACTGCATAAAACATATCTGCCACTTCAGGAGATAGAGCTGTGCTTTCTGCTTCAAGTTTTCAGCTTCCTCTTGAGTACATGTTTGCTGTCAAAGAAGTAACTTATTTTAACAAAAGTAACAGTCCTGAAAGGGATACTGATCACTATCTTGGAAAACTAATGCAAGTTACAGGTAACAGGTAGATTTTATGTTCATCTCCCTCACACAGGATACATTAACACAGGATGGAAGTTACTTTATCTGGAGCGGTATTTGTAAAGTAAGAGCAATGTAAAATAAATGCTTTGCTGCTTAACGTTGTATACATGATAGTTAGAAGCAATTGCATGTTTCAGAAACTAGTCTATTGCTTAACCTGCAGTGGGAATTTAATTGACTTCAGTAACGGTGACGTTTTAAGCACAGCTTATCAAATTTATAACAGCTTTTCCAGTGGCTTTTATTTCAATATGGTTAGTAATATAACATTACTGATAGTGCAGGTTATTCCAGCTTTCAATCTCCAAAATGCTGTGAACTTTGGCAGGGGAAATTATCCATTTATATTATGGATACTGGGGGCAGGGGAGAGGTCAGGTGGAAGAGACTGAAACATTGCCTACTTCTAAAGCTGGATAACATCCCTTACAATTTTAAAGCAATTCAAAAGTCATTGCCAGGGTAGGGTCTGCAATGCTACACTGGTATTTTTATTTATCTTCCAATTACAGATCCTGACTTTCTTGGATAGGGTAATTCAAAAGTATGTGTCTGAATACTAAGTGTTTCCTGCATTTTTAAATAGTATATTGATAGGCAAGTTTTCTAACTGAAAATGGTGAGTTCCAGCTTATCTTCTTTGTAGATCTCTAAACTATTCTTCTCTTTTATCTTACTAATGATTTGTAATTATAAGAAGCCAACCATGAAAACAATCAATATTTCTGAAAAGATTTGCATAAATGAACTAATTATGCATGACAGTCACTTAAGAAATATCTATTTCTCCTTGCAGTTCAGCTACCAAAAATGTAAAGATCAATGTGTCTCATTTCTGGCTTGATTCAGTACATGAACAATTCTGTATATAAAGAACACTGAACACTGCACAAGTCTGAGGCAGCTGTTGAGATAAGAGTCCAGCTATGTCCTTGAAGTCCTGGACTGGAACCAATCAATCACTATAACTGGTAGACAGACTTTGTACTCTCTACATAACAAACAATGGAAAATGAAGTTCATTTGTCCTATTTTTATGGGCCCATGAAAAAAAACCATCACCCAAGAATTGTTAAGGAAACTACACAGGAATGTAAAAATAGAGAATGTGCTGATGGGTAGAGAAGCAGCAGCAGAACAGAAGACATGCCTAATAGGGTTAAGGAATGCCAATTTGAATTTTCTTCTCTTCTTTAGGCATAAATCCTATTTTTGTCAATGAGAGTCTGAAGTCTAACAGGCAGAATACGTGAGAAACATGCTGTACACAGGACTTGTAATGCTGCCCTATTACATCCTTTGGGTTTTGCTTTAAGTTTCAGAAAATTAAGACTGCTAAAAAATGAATTATTCCTATAAAACCAAGTGGTAGAATAATGTCTGTCACAACACCTCTGCTGCTATGTATTGATTACCATAAAAAGAGGCACTTCTGTAATACAATTATCACATTACCAAGACAGAAAAATGGAAAACTAATTTCTTGTCTGGTGCCCTGAAGTCATAGAGACCTTCTCAGTTACACCATACACCATCCTGAAAGCAGCCTTTTTTTCTTAAGTAGCTGTCTAACGTCATGGACTTATGTATAACACACATGAATACACAGAATCTTTAGAGTAACTTTTTAGTTAAATTATTTCTTCAAATTTCTAACTATGTAAACAGATAAAAAGATAAACTTTACTCACTTAATCCCTGCATTAGCTCTAATAGGAGGATCCAAGAGCTTTGATTCACAAGTAGGAGTGACTTAGATGCCCCCAGTTTCTGAAATCTCTTGCAGTTTCTGAAACAAGCCATCATAAGCTGAAATCTGATTTGTCTTAAGGTATTAATAGGCTCTAGAATGCAGATGTTCAGGAACTGCTTCGCAACCAGCTATACCATCTACAAAGCAGATGCACAGCAGACTGAATAAATTTATAATTGATGATGAGCATGTGATTTAAGCATTAAGCCTTTAAAGGCAAGTATTAAATCCTTCTACCATTATCTGTGTCAGGTGACTTTTCTTTCTGCCTTGTGTTCTGAGCATGATTTTGTTTGTAGCATCAGTAATGCACTGGAAAGCAACAAAATAAACAAGAGAATAAATCGTCTGATAATTAACAATGTGCATAAGAAGTGATTTTGTTGGAAATTTTAAAGGGAATATGAGTGTTAAAGATAACAGGAATTTACTAGTTTTTTTAGTCTTGTTGTTTTTGTTTTTTGTTTTTTGTTTTGTTGTTGTTGTTGTTTCTTTTTTTCTTTTTTTCAATTTATGAACTACTGAAAATCCCTAACATTTTCTTCCCCTTCTCTTCTGCAGCTCCCTGCTCAGGCAACACTTACTTCTGCCATAGCAACATGTGCATCAATAATTCTTTAGTCTGCAATGGCATTCAAAACTGTGCATACCCCTGGGATGAAAATCACTGCAGAGGTAAACAGAGTGCAAAGTATAGCCTTAATGATCCACACTGGTCACTTTGCTTTTTGGGAAAGCCATGAAATTATTGTCCTGAAAATATGTTGAAAACAGCAATTCTCCTAATCTCAGGAAGCTGTTGCAGATTTTTATTTAAACTCAGAAGGCATGTAAGCATGTTGAGGATTAATCCATCTACTTTACAATCAAACCTCTTCTTCAGCATATACTATTCATTTTAAGAGGATGTTAGCTTAATATTCAGTAGAATTAAGCATTTACCAGATTGCATCCTATCCATTCCTAAAAACTTAAATGAAGCAAGGACTGAAGGGACAGATCATATATTTTATCACCAAAAGGGAAAAAAAAATAACAAGAAACAACTAGAAAATGACAGACAATCCTACAAGCATGAAGTCTTTTTCAAGACTGAAGTAGACACAGCAGGCCTCAAAGATAAAATTAAATATATATATATATATCATGTCTCAACAATAAGTTAATTTTTCAGAATTGGAACAAAAGCACTTTAAAGTAAATATTTTTTTTTCTCCTAAGAAGCAAAACAAACAAGTTTGTTCTCTGACAAATTAAAAGGTCTGGAGAAAAAGAATCTTGAAAGATTAAAATGTGCACTCAATTTGAAAGAAAATTTCTTCTCAATTGTACAAATGGTCAAAGATTTTTATAAGGAAAATCTTGAAATAGTTTCTAGTAAACAGTATAAAAAATACACAGCACTTTAATATGCTGTAATGCAAGGAGTGTTACACAGTGGAAATATTACATGTTATGTAAAGATCCAGCTTAAAAACGTGATCCGTTACTCTTTAAGTTTTCAACTGGAAAGAGGGTCTCCTCTCAATAATAGTTTTTATTAGTTTTTATTGTATTCTATGTTCCCTATCATGTGCAACTTCTAGATGTTTCCCATCACTGCAAATACTCATCAGAACTTGATCTAAAATTTACATGTCATTATTATTCTGTAGTATTTAAAAAGTAAACTCTCTGAGAACTTCATCACCAGTGAAGGAAGAGTCTTTCCCAATATTTGTACATGCTGCAACTGGTGCAGAATAATTGACCATGTTTTACATCAGACACGATTTAAATTCTGCTTTAAAAGTTGCAGAGCACATAATCATAAGACAGCTGACAGCTGAATCCATCTCACCAGCTAAGGTAGAATTAAGGAGATTGATGCAACCAAATGAACAATTTCTATCTTTAAAAAGAAAGCTTCTCAATTGTTCCTTGTTCCCTTGGGCACCTAGAGTTCTCATTTAGTCCATGTCAATGACCACCTAAATCTGAGCATGTTGTGACCTACCTTATGCCTGCAGCCCAGCAGCATAACTCATGGGCAATTTCTTTGAAGTGGGTGGGGAAGACATCGCTTTTGACTAAGACCTTTTATGATTGAAAAAAATATATATATCCAAGAATTAAGAAACCTAGATATATGAGAGAATTATCATAGCACTGAAATTCTTATATTCTACAAAAGTATGCTGACAAGATTGAGACTCAGCAGAACAAAGAGAGATCTCCTCTTTTCCATTAAGGGCATAAATGTAACTAAGAGTAAATGGCCTAAGCTGTGATGTGTAGCAGTATTTCAAGTATTACTTCCTAGCCAATTCCTCTGGACCCCATGTAGTATATGGGTGGTTTTAGTCTACACTGACCATATGTAACACTTCCTGTGCAGTGTGTGCAGTACTTAGATGCCTAACAGACATATCCAGATTCCAGAAGCCCAATATTGGAAAATAGATAATATTTAGGCAGTGTTTTCTTCTACATAGTCTTAAATGCTTTTTTTTCTCTGCTAGTGAATATAGCAGATTCCATTGGTATAGAATTCTTTTGGTCCTCTGAAAGTAGTACTCTACAGAACAGAAATCCATCTGGAAAATTTTAATCTTAAAATAAGAATTCTATGTATGGAAAAACATTTTGTTCTGATGCTGCCATCTTGTGTGTTTTCATATGAAGTACTACACAAAAAATGCCATGTGATCTGGTTGAGTTTTTTGCCCCCTTCTCCCACTTTTACCCCAACAGACTGTTAGCGAACAGTTACAACTGGAATACACCTCCGCTAAAGTTCCCTGTGTTGTAATCTTTATAGCACGCTTTGTGCAACAGACAGACACTAAATTTCAGGAAGATGTGAAAACAGTCAAGATGGTCTCACATTGTCACTGTAGTAATATTTCAATTTTAAAGAGCAAACATGCATTTAAATCCAACTTTTCTTCCACTAGCATCAGTGGGAGTGTTATCAGCACAGGCAAACTTTGATAAGAGAAGCATCTGCAGCTGTTCAAATAGTAGATTTTAGTATGTTAATTGATCAGTATAGGTTCAGGATTGAAGCCACATCCCAGATGAGTAGGCGTGCACCAGCCACAGTTACATCTGCCACTAGATTATCATATGGCAGTCACTAATGAAGATGGACAATTAGAATCATCAATAGGACACATCCTATTGGCATACTGGTCTAGTCACTGGTACCATGAAGTCATTTCATTACCTAGTGAATTACAGTTGCCTATTTCTAACATACAATCCAAAATGTGAAAAATAATGAAAGCCTTCTCATAATCCCTACTTTTTCTTTGCAGAAAAAAAAAAATCTGGATTGTTTGAACAAATCACCAGAACACATGGAACAATCATTGGCATAACATCAGGGATAGTTTTAGTTCTTCTTATCATTTCAATTCTTGTACAAGTAAAACAACCTCGCAAAAAGGTTATGGCATGCAAGACTGCTTTCAATAAAACTGGCTTCCAGGAAGTATTTGATCCTCCACATTATGAACTCTTTTCACTGAGGGACAAAGAAATTTCTGCAGATTTGGCAGATTTATCAGAAGAACTTGAAAACTATCAGAAAATGAGACGCTCTTCAACAGCTTCCAGATGCATTCATGACCACCACTGTGGCTCTCAGGCCTCCAATATAAAACAAAGCAGGACAAACCTCAGCTCCATGGAACTTCCCTTCCGCAACGATTTTGCACAACCTCAGCCAATGAAAACATTTAATAGCACATTCAAAAAAAGTAGTTACACTTTCAAACAAGCACATGACTGCCCTGAGCAAGTCATAGAAGACAGAGTGATGGAGGAGATTCCATGCGAAATCTATGTTAGAGGAAGAGAAGATACGGCACAAGGTTCATTATCTATTGACTTTTAATTTCCTAGTGAAAGCGGTATCGGTGTATATAAAGGATGCTTGTGTATAAGGACAGTGTATATATTAAAAGTGTATTATATGCAGCGTGTGAGATGCACACACTTTTAGCTTGTAATACTTCATTTAAAAAAAAAAAAAAAAAAAAAAAAAAAGCAAAACAAAAAAGGCTTCATAACTAATTCTTGCTGAAAAACAGTGGACTTCCTCTCATTCTTCCAAGCTACCTATTCAGCAAAGCAAAAGACAGACTTTGCATGGAAATCTGAAGTTAAGAATACTGGAGGGAAAACAACATCCACTGCTATCATATACAGTGAATACTACTCTCCTCTTCATATCACTTTCTCTTCTTCAGATGTCTGCTTTTCAAGACAATTTTAATACCTCAGTTACATAAATAAAAGTAGTTAAGCTTACCATATGTATGTCAACATAGGTGTCTTATTGTATTTGTCAAATTGAAAGAGTTAGAGTTAAGTGCCAGTTAAGACTCCAGAATTACGTTACAGCCATCTGTTTCATCTTGCCTACATTTATATTGCCTTTAACTATCAGTTCCTCACTCTATGCTTTGTGAGAAATAGGCATAAAGGATCACTGCCTTTTTAAAAGATATTGAGGTATATTAATTTGGGAATATGATCTTTGCAGCTTGCCATTAAACATAAATAAGTACTCACGTTGTTCTAAATGCAGTCTTTTAAGAAGACTTAGCATTTTAAAGATTCTGGCATTTATTATACATCCACGTGACTCCACCGATTTCACAGCTCTGTGGTTAGAAAATAATTTTGTTCCTGTGTTTTCCAAGTGTTTACATGAACAGACCTTACTGTACATTTCTCTTTTAAAATAGCCTTTCAGTCCTTATGCAGCCAATCTTCCCTGCTGAAATCACTGATGATATTTTAGCTCTTCTCCTGCTTGACTGAAAATAATTGCTGAGATCTGTGTGATCACAAGGTATATGAAGATGCTGGAAACAAGGAGAAATCAAAGCAACTCTTATTAACGTTTATGGATCCCTTCCTGTGCCCCTTGTTGCCACTTGAAAATTTGCATATTTCATATTTTTTAATGGTGGTTTTGACCTAATTTTAACATTTTTACAATATAGAACAGATTTGCAAATATTGTAGTTCTCATTGTGTTTTTTAGACTTTTATATAGTTTGATACTGTACAGACTATTTATTAAATCAAAATCTAATGCCTGTACAACACGCTTGTTTCACTGTCCATTTCAGCAGCTCTGAATAACACTCGGTGGCTGCTGTGTACTTTGCAATTTCCAATCACACATAGTGACTTCTGCATTAGCTTATAGTTTATTCCCTGATTTGTTTGAGTTTGTTCTGCTATTTTGTTCACAATAAACCTTTTGCTAAATGTGGCCTAGCAGCTTGCACTAGGTATGTCTTTTATCTATGTAAAACCATATTTACAGCCAAATGTTTGTTGCGTTTACTGCACTCCAAAAAATAATATATTACTCCAGCAATTGAAATCTTTTTTCTTTAAGAGCTGAACAGGTATAACAACCAGTTTTCATTTGATGACCAAAAATTAAAAAAATAAAAATCTTACAGATGTTTAAAAGGAAATGCAAGTCTTATACAATGTAAGAAATTGATTGGAGGTGTGTGAGCTCATCATCCTCAACAATCCCCAACTTCAAAATTAAGCCTGGCATGTATCTAGAAAGAACCTAATCAGAAGCTCATCCATCAGACCCCCAAGACTATATCCTGGTCTCAGCTGTTGTACTTATCTCACAATGTATTTCAATTTGAAACAACTAAAGAGGGCATTCACTTCCAGATAAATGTTTAGAAAATAATAATAACATCTAGTTAATTTTGACTCAACTTTTTAAAATATTTAATTAAAACATTTATTGACAGATTTAATTTACTCCTAATTAATTCCAGTAAATATCTCATTATTACCTACATGGTACAGAATGTTATTTGCAACAGACTTCATTCCACATCCTTACAACAAGAAATGACCCATGTAAAACTAGTATTTATGTCCATGTTACGCTAGTAGTGCTAGGTTTGCATGATAAAGTTTCCTTTTTAAGGCATATTGGTCCATGTGATAAAATGTTGTGGTCCACATTCTTTTCTAAGTTACATTATCTTTGAATAGTTAACTTGTAATAATAAAATAAAATTTAAATAAATAATTTTAAGTGTCCAGCAACCCTGCAAAGTGCAGATCTGTGGAAAAAAATAGGAAAAGCACTACTGAAAAATTTTCAAATGACCTGAATAATATTTCAGTCTCCATAGCAACTTTTTGGTGGCATGGTCAGAATGCAGCTGCTTTTTTCTATCCCAGAGCTGCTTGGCAAACTCCTTTAACCAGCTACATCTTGTGAGTAAGGTTCTCCGGTAACCTCAGACTCATCTCTCCCAGCTTCACTTTCTCCTCTTTCTCACTTTCTAATTCATTGTGTGTGGGGCAGGATGTGTAGCTTATGGCATAAAGCTGAGGTCCTGCTGTCCAGTTAACACCTACTCCTGATTCCCAGTAGAGAGTGAGAATTCTCCTGGAGGGAGGTTTCCAGTATTTTAGTAATAACAGACTGAACCCATACTGTGGTAATAGGTGTACACTTGAATAGATCTGAGAGGGAAACCAAACGGAACAATGGCTTCTATAGACTTTTAAAAATAAAAAGGACAAGAAAAAGAAATATCTATTGCTGCTTGTTTTATTTCAGGTAAGGGGGAATTAAACTCTGACCCTAAAAATCTGAAAGGAAAACTTTGTGTGGTTAGTACATCTAAACAATAACATATCTATGTATTTCATCTAAAGTTAGGTTCAGCTACCTTGCTCTGCTTTAAGAAATGAGTGGTGACTGTTAGAGTCAAAATTGAGTTCCCAGTAGAATCAAACTCCTTCACTGCAGAGAAAATAAACAAGTGGATGAACTGCTTGGTATTACTTAGTACAGAAAGCTGCTACCTTCAGCAAAAGAATCCCATGCTGGTTTTGAAGACTCAATCCAGTTGGAGTTCATGATGTGTTCTTTTACCCTTTGTTTTGTTTGTTTGTTTTTTGAGTTGGTGACAAACACCACCCTTCCACATGCTTGCAGTATCTGAGCACTATGAGAACATTTCCATTGTCTCCATGTTAAATCCACACATTTCTAGGAGCATTCTGATTTTGCACTCATTTGTATCCATA
Organism: Excalfactoria chinensis; assembly: GCF_039878825.1. Taxonomy (NCBI): domain Eukaryota; kingdom Metazoa; phylum Chordata; class Aves; order Galliformes; family Phasianidae; genus Excalfactoria; species Excalfactoria chinensis. The sequence goes on along the minus strand of NC_092835.1, from coordinate 11,627,197 downwards.
TTCGCTATTGCACTGAATGCACAGAAAGATGCATCCCTATCTATAGGGACTGACCAAGAAACAGTCAACAGCACTAGTGTTTTGGTATTAGAAATTCATTTGTACTCCTTATTGTAATAACACAGACATCAAACCATCCTATGCGAAGCATTTATTTTGATAAAAGGCGTAAAAGCAAATCTCCAGGTGACTTAACAATAAGTGATGGAGAACCATGAAGCTTTTTAAGGAGATGCCTACCTTTATAAATATGACAACAGTGGCATAGGAAACTCAGAGCTAACACTGTTAAAGATTGAAGTGCTTCACCAATCACAGGAGCATAAAGTTGTCCTTAAAATGCATGAAATCATCTTGTATAGGTATGGTGACCCTCACAGTACATATAAATTATGATGGCTCATGATGAGAATTGCTTGATTAATAATGAGAATTATTCTTACTGAATTAGTAAAGAACTACAAAAAGAGCTGTCATTGACTTATGTATAAGTCGTCCTTGGCACATGAACACCTACCAGAATTTAAGACATTAAGATACACTTTGTTTTGGTTTTTACATTGCACAGAGAATTTTGTGTATCAGCAGCAAATCTCTGTGACCTGAGGATTTCCTTATTTTCAAATCAATTTTGTATTTAAATAGACTTCTTTAATAGAAAAATAAGAATAAAATTTAAATTTCCACGCTATTTAATTACAATCTTTTGGTTAAAATGCTACTGAAAGCACAAGTGTTTTGTTCTGGTTGTTTTTGTTTTTGTTTCTTTCAAGAAAAAAGAATCTCTTCAGCACCCCTATTTGAGAAGCCAAGGGAAAATTACAACCTGAAACTGAACTACTTAATTCATATGGCTATACAGAAACTTGTCTACTGATTAATCTTCCTGTCTGATCAAGTCTCTACATATCTATTCGCAGTAAAATTAAATCAAATCAATATACTTTTACATGTTCTTATTTCAAAGTTTAGGTATGAGCCTTAATATTTTTCATAGATATTCTCATTTTTATAGAATGCTTGTCAAAACACAATTCCTAACTATGTCAAAAATTACATTATATGACAAGTTTGTTCCAGCTGTTGAAAATCTTTGAGTTGATTCATGTTATGAAAAGAAGAATTTATAGCATCTATCTCAATCCAGCAATACAGAAAGTAATATGTTTACGATTTCTGTTTCCAATAATCATCTCCATACAGGATAAATCTCTTATTATTATAATAATAAATCACATCAGTGTGCTCTAATATGTGCTTCTGTGTCACAGTGAAACAGCAAACATACTTTTACATTCAGATTCCTTTGCTACACTCTACTTTAAAGAATCAGCTTAACAAAAATCTGTTTTCCATCTGTTTCATACATCAACAGTCATTTATTACTTGTCAACATATTCCCTCTTATCTAGCTACAAAAGATAATCCACTATATATCAGATAAAACAGCTTAGTTTCCATAAGTCTGTCTTCTTATAGAGCCAGGCCCAGGGAGAAAGAAAGGAAGAGCTTAATGTCTTGGCACATCTTTCCATTACCATCATGTAATTCAAGGTAGCAGCTTTTATACAAGAGAAAACTTTAAAATATGTATCAAATTCCACTCAATAAATTAATATAATGTTATAAACAGCCAAAAAGTACTTAAGACCTATACACTTCTGTGTGGGAACTGTTGAGTCCTAGCCTGAACCACTGATTGAGCACCTGGGGAAAGGACCCACTCAGCCCTGGGAGCACAGGTGAAGGCAATTCAGCTTTGTGAGCAGACGGGGTGCACTGGCTGCACCTCTCAGACCTCATTTAAGGGCTGTCTCTACTGAGGAAGGATCTCTTTCTGGAGATCCCTCTTTGGTGAAAATTTCTCCTGCAGACCTGGAATCTCCTGATGAAGGTGAGCTGTATTCTCCCCTTCCTTTAAAGCACCTTTCAGTTGTGCTGGTCATCATCACGTCTCTGTTGTAATGCCTGTATTGATCTGTGTAATTGCTACAACCTCAAAGTTCAAAGCTATTTGCTGTTTTGTAATCCTGATCACATCTTCTCAAAGTATGATTTCTCAGTGCTACAAATATATTTAAAGGGTACACATACCACTGTTTTCTCTGTGCAGTTATATCTTCTCCCCTCAAACTGGTTCTCAGGAGATTGTTTATGTTTTAGGCCTTATGACATTATTTTATTAATTTATGCATAGATATGTATTACTACTTACACTTACTTACACCTCTCAATTATGTTATCACCTATGTAAAAGTTACTTCTCCTTTTTTTCCTTCCAGGTATATTTAGGAAGTAAGAATTATAATGTGGATTTATTTTTAAACCACAGCATCACAATGCTTAAGCATCGTGCTAATTTCTGGCTTTAAAGTAGAACTTACTTTTCACTGGGGAGTAAGAGTCTATGAGGGAAAATCAAAGTTCACATAGTTATTTCTGTAACATCAAATGAACATAGTGGAACTAGAACAAAGTAAATGATTTTTCTAATACACACAGTGCAGTACTTCAAGAGAAAATATCAGAACCAAAAAGGCTTATGTTTTGTTTTTTAAGCATGGGAAAGTGTTTGGTTGTCCTGGTTATCATACTCAGTTTGCTCATAACCCTCATCTTTCATAGCTATTAAATTCACCTGAATTCTTTGTTTGAAATAAAAGATGAGAGACAAAATACTAACCATGGGAAGCTTCTAAGGAATGTTTAACTCTCCTTCCAATGCACTCAAATTACTCTCTAGGCAATAAAGCATACAGTCCTACTTCAGCAGTATGTTAGCTGCCCTCACTTCAATGAATGCCCTCAGTATTCCTAATAATTTGGAGGATATCAGATGCTAGTACTGAGAATTTACTGGATAGCATTCTCAATTACTGCCAAATAATATCTAAAAGGACTACTCTGTGATTAATGGGGATGTAAAAAGTAGGCAAACACTCTTTAAAGCAATTATGAGAATAAGAAATTTTTAGAAAGACAAGTCAATAAATCCTGAGTCTCTTGAATGTTGTAATTAATCTTCTATTTGTAAAGAACAAACAGACAAGGTACATAAGCAATGCTACTCATTCCTGGTTCTTCCACTGTATGTTTAATAATCCAACTGAGCAATTTAAAGCCTGAGGTGAAGGTAGACTTTATTTTTTTCTGTAGTGAAGAAAAACAAAGTAGCAGAATGAAGATATTTGCTTTGCACTTACCAGGAGCGTAACAACCTAAACAAGCTATTTCATCTTCTGTCCTCATTAAGTTTTATCTTTATTCTAGAATACATTAAGTGAGCAAAAGATATCTCTATGAAATTCAAGTGTAAAGTAAACTAATAGAAAAGTAATATTACTTAAAATAATCTCATATATTGAGTAGTTTTTAGAGCTCTGTGACTCTGAAGGTTATCTTTTTCTCACAGGCATTTCTGCATTTACATCTTTACATTTAAATTTAGACAAATTTAAATACACTCAAGCATTAAATCCTTGCAAAGAAAGTACAAAACTAAGTTATTTGCCTTTAGGACTGGAACAAATAATTGAAGCTGTGAACTTGGAAAGCCTTTCTGCTACATGTTCCCACATCAGTGTAGGAGTAAGGACAGACATTAGAATGGGGAAAACACATCTTTACTTGAACTAGCAGAATCCTAGCATGAGATTTCTTGCTGATTATCAGAATTGAAGTATTTTATTTTTTTTTAACACACACTGTAGTTTTGACTTCTGTTAGCATCAAAAAATGGTTTCTAAAGCAAGGATGTGCATTTTCTTGTCTACAAAGCTATAACAAGCAAGCAGATTTAAATAGCATAATAGTGTGTTTAAGTTTATGTAATATCTGTTTTAGTGTCAATTTATAAGTTATCAATAGCCACTTTAAGTACATTCACCAGAGAATTTATATTGCAGCAAGTTGTTGGAAGTGTAACATCAGGATTTAATGAAAACATATTGGGATCTCTAATACTCCTTTTCTGCAGTTGGCAACTACTAATGCTCAACAAGAGAGAGAAAACACAAAACCCCCTTTTCCAGTGCTCTTTCCTTCCACCCAGGAACACAAGTAACTGCTACACACTGTTCTACAGCAGTACCAAATGAGGGACTCACTAACATGAAGATTTCAAGGTTTAGAGGAAAATTATTGAGAAGTATAAAGAAGATATTTTTAGAAAGTTTTTATGCCATTTCATAACAAATAAAAAACCTGGGGGGGGGGGGGGGGGGGGGGGAATACATAACTGAATTCAACCTAAAACTGGGGGCTGTGGCTTATCTTTGCTGTTGATCTAGAAATAAACTAATGTTGCCAAAAAAGGTATGGAAGAGTCACTTCAGATCTACAATACAAAGAAAAAAGTAATTGTATGAATTTGCAAGAAAATTCAGATTGGGTGGCTGCCGATTTGAGTTACAGACTGCAGTTTAGAATGCTTGCAGGAACTGTCAGAAAATCAAATCTGTCCTAAAGCAGGAGAAACAGTCTGCCTTATATTTGAAATGCAAAACTAGTCTTCTGGCTGCTCTGTTGTAAGGCCACCTTCTTTCCTTAAATCATGGAAGCACTGCAGGTAACAATTGGAGACTGTCTTAAACAAATGGCAATATTGCCTGTGGACCCTGGGCCAGCCTTAAAGACTTAAATACCTAACATCATATCTCCAAGGGTAAATGAAAAAACATGGCTTGAATTCCCTGACAGGAGCTGAAGTTTGAAGGCCTGATTCAATGCCCACAAGATGTAGTGGCTGAGAAAACAGAAATCGAGGGCCTACCCTGGCACCTTCAACATCAGATAAAGCACCTAAGCCTTACCAAAAGCTACCTCAAGATCTATGGCTTTGGAAGCAGGATTTTATGCGACTCTTTCATGGTTTCCACAGTTAGAAGTGAATCCTCTGTATGTTTAGCTTGTTGGTTATCCAGACTTTTCAAGAAAAAAAATAAATCGAACTGATGAAGTAGCTATATTTATAGCTATTTTTCCTCTATTCCCTCTTCCACTTTCCCCTCAGCCTTCTGATGTCTGATTTTTAAACTGGATGTTTTTCAGCTCTGCCTCATTAGAGAAACTCACTCTGGACACCTTGCCATGGTAGGCAGAGTGACAAGACCCCACAAACACGGAGTGTAAAAACAATGTGAGTTGTTGGGGGTTTTTTTGATTATTTTTTTAATCAATTATTTGTACTTTAGTAGTAATGATATTTGCACTCCCTTGTGACTTTAAGGTTGAGTAGCTGCTGTTAAATGATTGCAGTTGCTAAAATATTAATAGCTTTTTAGAAGCATGAGAGTTCTTCAGAAAATATTACCATATTATACACAAGATATGTTTAAGGGACGCAAAAAGCAATGCATAGGTCTGCAGGAGCATCTTTGAAAAAATGCACATTCAGTTTTAATAAAATTATGATATAAGTATTTCTAAAATTGAGTTATTTTCTTTTTTCAGATATGCTGGCATAAATGGAACTCCTTAAAATCCATATTAGCACAGCTGAAAACAGAAACAACCTTTTTTTCCTTCATCTGTGAACTTTTAACTCAGACTGTCTCAGGTCAAAAGCTAACTAGAATAGAGACACAAATACTGCCAGAGGTACAAGTAAAGAAACCACTCTTCTGTTATGTAGCAAACAGAAGGGATTCCTGAAATAATTCAGCTCAGGGTTGTTATAAGATTGATTTGAAGCAGGATCTCAGAAACAACAGCTTCCCAAGTAAAGCGCAGGGAATATGTGAAGGCAGGATTTCATTTTCTTTCTTCTACCCTTTATGTGAATAAACTACAGCAACTGTACAAGATGCAGAGCTCTCCAGTGCGGCACAAGATATAGGCACAGTAAAGATAGAAACGTCTATGATACAGATAGGAATATTGTTCATGTGTTCTCCAGTTGAGGCAAGCTACTATGGAAATGAAACTGTTTTAAGCGGGCCTTTGGATTTCTGTCTGAGGGCAACTTGAAATAAAGCCATCTAACAACTTTTTGCATACAATAAATTCACGGCTTAAATTGTATTTGCTCTTGTTCATCATTCTTTAAGACTGTGCTAACTGGAAAGCTACAAAAACAGATTATCAAAGACAGATTCTGTAACATCAGAAACTGTTCTTAAACTCCAGGGACACCATAGGCCATATTGAAATGATTATGACAAATGCATTTGAATCTCATTGCAGAATGCAAAGCCAACTGCCTCTGAGGATTTAAGAAATGCCATTTTCTCCACAAAGCTCTTTTGCTGTAATATGCAGGTACTTCCAAAGCTTGTCACTATCCTAGCTAGGTAGGAACATGCAACAGAAAGTACATACAAAAATGGTTAGACATTTTCTTATTTATTTTTTAATTATTAGGATGAATCAATTCTTCTTTTGTGCTAGCTTGGACTCTCAATTACATCCAAAAATTATTTACAGCAGTAGGTAGATGTATAATGCTATGGCATTTGGGCAATCAAAAATACCCACAATCTCCTAAGGAACTAGATTTGGATCCTCTATAAACAATAGCTGAACAGCAGATTTTTGAACATACTAAAATAATTTTCAGTGCTAATTTGCATTCAAGTTCAAAAATTTCCAGAGATCTCCAGAAATCTAGAATGCTATGGTGAACACCAATACATTATGGTAGTGATTCCATTGGTTAAGAGCAGAGCCCTGATGTTAAGGTCAGACATGCTTATTGATTTTTATTGATTTTTATTTTTTAAGGAAGACTTGGTATGAATGCTAATGACCAGAATCATAGATTTAAAAGTCCATTTCACAAATTAAATTAAACCAGGTTCTCTGTCCCCAGCAGCTAAGTTATATAAGCATAATGTCACATCTGATCTAGTCTAATTTTTACTGTCTTTTAAAGGATTTTGAAAGAAAGTCTCTGTCATGAGCCCTTCCAGAAAGGAAAAAAATCTAAGTTGGAAAGTACAACTAACAAAGGTTAGGTTGCAGAAGTATCTGAACAGTACCACACAATAATGGTTACAAATTCCAATTGCACACATGTTGCCCACAGCATTACACACACACCTAACATCATTACAAGGCTGAGGAGTGGGAGCAGGCTTATTTTTCTAAAGTTAAAAAATTATGGCATTATTGAAATGCTGTGGTCTTCCATAGCAACATTTGTTTCGTTTATTACTGACAAATGTTATCTCCCATCTAATGGTCTAATTTTCCTGTACTGACGCTGCTGAATGTTTTTGTCTGTATTGGTGGACTGCAGAGATATTCATATCACTCGTGATTCTAATGGTGTGTAAAATACATGAAATACCAAGTTCTTTGTTTTACGTGCTAAAAATCCACACAAGTGCAGGTAAATGTTCGTCTTCCAACAATACTGCATTCTTTAGCCTGCTACAACAGAAAACATTTTAAAAATAGCTATGAGTGCTTCCCTGTCAAATGGAGCCCTGTGTCCAGTGACATCTACATGCAGCATGTAATTGTTACGTAATTATTAGAGCTTCACATCAGTGCTAACTCACCTAATAAAACAAACCTCAGACTAAACACACTGCCAATGCCTGGCAGCTCTGCTCCTTCCCTACAGTACTGGCAGTCATTAGAATTGTTGACAATGAAACTACTCTCTATCCTTGTCCTTTACTCCATCTCATGAAATAAGAAAAGAAAAATCTGTCCACAACATCTCTCTAGGGATACAAGGCATGATGTTCATAGCAAGTGTCTAACAAAAGTACGGTTCACAAATTAAAGGAAAAAACCAAACAAACAAACAAAAAAAAGGCATCAGCAGAAAAAAAAAAAAATCTGTTTAAAATAAAACATGAAACTGCACATACTCAACAACTGAAATGACAAGAAGCTACATAGTAATTTTTATTTATGTATCTATTTATTTTGCAACAATGTTTAGACAGATCTTTAGCGGAGCTCTGATTACGTAGATATTACATTTCTATGCTTTCTCTCTACTCCATCTCCTACCCAGTTCCTGAAATATAAGAAATTGGGGTGTATTTCATAAATACAGTACAAGAGAGAGAAAAAGAGGGGAAAAACAACAACAACAACAACAACAACAACAACAACAACAAAAAACAAACTACTGACAGATGAAAACACAAGTAGTACATTAGAAAAAGCTATTATCAAGTTGCCTAGTACTATTATCACTGAAATTGTTTGTGCTATATGAATTGGCAGCAGAAATGCTAAGTCACAGCTTAAAGCAGTGATGGAGCACCTGGTGGGAAGACAGGGCCCACCCACAGGAGCTCAGGTGCATGCAATGTATCTGAGTAACTGGAAGGGGGCAGTGCCAGGATGCACCCCTTCCCAGACCTCATTTAAGGGTCAGCAGTGGATGTGAGGGTTTTCTCTGAAGATCTACATGTTTTTGAAGTATTCCTGGGGGTAAGTAGCTTTGCTTTGTTTGTTTGTTTGTTTTCTCTTTTGTTTCTGTGACTATGTTTGCTGGATTTGGGTGTATTTTCACTTGCTGTAGCCTAGGACTTTGCTGCCCTGTTATCATTGCTATGCTTTCCTTTGCATTATAGCATCACAACAGGTGGTGCTTGTTATTTGGGTTATGTTTTTCTAGCATTAACATTCATAAACAAATTGCTCTTATGCTGTTATTTCCTGGCTAAGAGCATGCTTGTGCAGTTTGGCTTGGGGAACAGCTCCTCCCAATTCCAACAATAAAACAGAAACAAAGAAGTAGACACAAGATGGATTATACAAAGGAAGATGACATTTATGAGAAAAGCTTCAACAAATAAGGCTAATAACGCTAGGTGAATTTTGTTTCCTGCTTTTAGAAGGAGCAAAAAAAAAAAAAAAAGGTGGGGGGGGGAGATGGGAAAAAACAATGAACTCAGTTTTTGGGTTTTTTTTTTTTTGTTTGTTTGTTTTTTGTTTTTGTTTTTGTTTTTTTGTTTTTCCAGCACTATAAAGGAAAAAAGAAAGCTTAGTAAAAAACTGTGAACTCAATTTAAATCCACAGAACTCTATAATCATTACTATGGTCACAGAGAATGACAGCAGGGGTTAATTACTTCATTGGTATTAAATGGAGGTACCTCACTTAGCTGGGCCTTAATGAATTCTACGTGTTTTTTCCAGCTTAGGTTTAGCTTTTTTTCAGGTCAGAGTAAGTAGAATATGTGAGCACTGGGGAAATTTGGATGGCCACTAAGTGTACCTAACAATTACTACATGTGAAACTAATTACAGAACTTTAAGTGGTATCTTTGCTGTTCCAGTCTTCTTCCTCCCTTCTCTCCCCCATATCTCCCACTGACTATAGGTGCAGCCATTTTCTATACTAACATTAACTTCAAACTGAAATATCTTGCTACAAAACAACACCCTAAAAGCTTTCACTAGGTAGCCTGGTATAATTGGCTCCCCATAGGTGCCCCTGTACAATAGCACTCAGCACAGCACTGCTCACTGTTCCCAGCTATGCGCTTGCTAGGGTGCAGGGCAGTCTGACTAGAACAAGCCCGGAATACAAGGCTGTCTGAGTACACCACTGTCTGGGAGCTGTTCCATGATGAGGCAGGAAAGGATGGACAGCATACAGAGTGAGCAGTCATTTTTTTTTTTTTTAGGTAGAAGGTAATAGTTCCAGCAAGGTGGCAATTTATAGGTTACAGTATTGAACAAAACATATCCATTCCCTGATGAAACAAAACCCACAGCATTTCAAGAAAAAAGCATCATAGTAATGGATTATTTAAGGCCTCCAAGAATGCTTTGATGGAAACTAAGCAGAAAATTAGACAAAATGGAAACAAAGATTTCCTTTATATTTGTAGCTATGAAAGCAGATTTGACAAAAAGAAAGATGAAAGAATCCAAGTTCTGTTGTTGCTTACCCAGAACCACAACAGGAGAGAAAGCTCAAAAGCCTGTGTGTGTGTTTTCCTTTCATGGGGGAAGAGGAATACCGTGGAAATTCTGAGCTCTGTAGATTTTCCCTTTGTAGAAACTATATAAGTAGCTCAGTGAAATGAAAGTTGGGCACCACCTGCCTCCCCTTCAACCCCCTGCACTTTTTTTCCCAAAAAGAACTGTCAGTTAGATATGATTTAGCATTTTCTGTAAGCAAACTAAAATAAACTAAACTACTGTCTAAACAATACTGGATTAAAGAACCACAAGCTATGGTCTACTATGAGATATTGTGAGTAAATTTTACCAGTAATTCCCAAATTTTATCAATATTACAGTTAAGACTATAAAATTTCCCAAACCTATTAGTTTGAAAATTCTACTTCTGCATAACCCAGACCAAACAAAGCAGTCTCATATTCCCTATTCCACCTTCAAATATAGGCTTTAGACATGAGAATGTTACCTTCTGCTTTGGTAGTGTATAATGTATCTAACCAGGCTATTCACTGTGGAGAAAAATGTATTGAAACTAAGAACACTGAAGCCCTAGGCTTGTTCAGAAAATAACGCCTCCTATTTTAGTATGCTGGCCCACAACATCAGAGGCAGATGGTGGTGCTGTGGCAGTAGAGGCCGAACCTTCCCACCAATATTCCATGACATGTTGTTGCTGCATGACAGATGGCAGCAGAGGAGCAGTCTGACAGAATGGTCACTGAAGCATGTAAGAGGTAAAAGGGTGTGACAGAATTCCTCCATGCAGGACCAAACAGTGTATGTGAGAATGATCAGGTGGTGGCTAGTGTGCTGCAGTGGCAACAGTGGGTTGCCTCTGTTGCAAATTGTTAATAGCATGCATGCTCTTGTTCATCACTGGTGGAGATGCATGCCCATAGTAGAGGCCATGTTGAAGAGCTGTGTTTTGCAGCTGAGAATTTGTTCTATCAAATAGTGTTATAGGCCTCTTTGTTTCCACAGATAGAAACAGGAGGCATTACTTTCAAAGCAACCTACTTATATGTGATATCTTAAATAGAAATAGGGCTTGTTTTCTTCACTTTTCCTCTATTTTCTTTTTTTCTTTTTTTTTTTGGCATTATTTACAGATAAGCTACCAACAATACCAAGATGAGAAAAAGGAAACTGAACTGACAAAGCATATGACAGTAAGCAGTTTATCAGAAATACTAATGCCCCTTCCCTACCTGCCTCATTCAAGTTAAAGAGGTTCTAGGATTTATAGGAAGCTGGACAAACATGCTTTGAAGATCTAAAGCAGACAGACCCAGGGAGAATGTGTCAGCTATTAAGGTTCAGGTAAGGGCAGAAAGTTAGGAACAGTCATTATCTGCAACTAGGCAGGAAAAAGCTGCTCAAAAGTACACAGTGAAAATACAGGGCTGGCTCACAGCAGACAGTGAGCTTACAGGCTGGCCTGGCTCATCCTTCCCAGCTGACCTAGCAGCTGAGGAAACTACAGAGAATAATGCTTCACAGATTTTGGGTCAAGCTGTTCTCTTCCTCTAGGACACGTATTCAGGTGTGAAACAGACAGAAAATAAAGATTGTAGAAAGTAAGTGTAATGTTTATCTCTTGGTATCTCAGGTTGGATGACACAACCCTCTAAGCAGATTTCAGTATAAGTCATTTGTTGTTGTTTAATCTCCACTAAAATGAAAGGAGCACTACATGACACAGATGCAAACTACTAACACAGCTCGTGTATTTTTATTATTATTGAAAATAGAGAGGCTGACTTCTCCTTTCTCATAATACTTTACTTTGGTGTTTCTGCAATCAGATCAGCAAGATATGTTTAGCACTATAATGAATGCAGTAACATTGTCATGGCAGGCAAATTGCTGATGGGTGCCATTCGCATTTCTCCTATAATTCCACTTGTACATTCAGCTCTGATCTGAATTATCTGTTTTGTTCCTGACCTGAAACTCTAAGTGGGCAATTTAACAAACCGAGACTAGTAACTAAGCAATGCAAGTCAGGTCAACATGCAGAGAAGAGAACGTTCAGGATATAAAACTGCAAGGGCTGTGTTGGTGTCCACATGCCACTGTGAGAGTTCACAGAAAGAAGTCGTCCTCAAACATCAAAGGAACACTCTTAAGTCAGAAGTAGAGAAATATCAGCTACCTTGTCTTCCAGGAAGTAATCAAGGAGCCAAGCAATAGACAAAGGTCAGGAAGGAAGTAATGATGTTACTCTGAAATGATGTTGAGGAAAAATGACTGTAAGGTTGTATATTAGATAACATTTGATTGGATATAGTACATCTTTGAATGAACATTGTAAAAGCATCATCAGAACCATGAATTTGGGTACTGTTCTCAAATAGCTTTTTTGCAAATATTTATACTTGCACATTTGCCCAAATTTATCAAAGCAGTAACCGTTACTGGTATTACAACTTTTATGAAACTGAGGGTGTTTATGTTTATAATGATATACAAGGCATCCAAAAGAGCCAACAGGCACAGACCTAAACTTGTGAAAGAACAGTCCCTGTTGAATTTCTGGCCTTCAGATCTACTATACGCACTCTGTACTCTTTCCCAATTCTTAGTGCCTTGCAGTCTGTTTTAGTTACAGTTCACTTTTGTCACCTCAGTTTCCTGAGGTTTACAGGGAAGACAAAACATAAGGAAAATATTCTCCTTCCCTCCTCCCAGTGTTTACGTTGATTCTTGAATGCAGCAAGAACAAATTGCTATTCTTGTATGCTTGTTGAGGATCCAAGATAAGAGCATTCCAGCCATGATTTCTCCTCTGTAATGTTATATATAAAACTAGTTTTAAAAAGGATAAGTTGCAATTTTTCAGCAGCAAATACGAACAGCACAACGGATTGCCATTGTGCATCTTGGATTTTAGTAAATTAATTAAAAAAAAAAAAAACAAAACACTACTTTATTACAGATATTATCTGGAATTAACACTACTACAGTTGTGGATTTGAGATAGTTCTCATGGACAAGGAATAAAACAAAAATGAAGACAAAAACATCCACCCCAGTAAAGAAAAGCAAGGGCAGAAGCAGAGGCAAAATTTATCACATTTTTTTCACTATAGAAGCACAAATGGGAATAAAGAAGCTCCTTGTACAGTTGAGAATTCACCTACTTTCACAAGAACATATGACAGTTCAGTTATGGAACTTATTAGTACTAACAGCTAAGTACATAAGGCACGTTTGACTGACAACAGATGAGAGTACAAGTTAAAAATTTAACAACTTAAGTGCTTTGCAAAGTGTTATAAAACTTTCAGTTTCAAGTTTTAATTAAATTCCCATTTTTTATGTATTTGGACTCAGCTTTTAAGGGCACACATTCTACAGGAGTTTCATTATTCTACTTTTATAGGCATAATATCAAATGGGATATTGGGATGTAGAAGGGAAAAAGAAAATGGGAAGCAATGGATGTGGAGAACAAATTACTGTAACAATGAGAAAATAAGTATTACTGTTAACAACAGCTATTTGAAATTTCAAACAGAGTAACAAAATTTCAAGCTTGATTCATCTCTAACTCAGAAGCATCACTCCTCAGAAGCAATCCAGTGATTTCAAGCTAACAACACCTCAGCCAGGTCTTAAGGGTGAAGTTCAACTCTTCACAAAATACTGGCACAAATCCCATGCACCAAGTGGAGTTTACATAGAATTTAAGAGGCAGGTAACTCTTGTGTCAACTTCTCACACAGGGATCAATTTTGCCTTGACTTATAAAGCAAACATTGGAAGAAAGGTTATTGCATAGTATTTAAAGGAAAATAGGACACTCAGGGAAAAAGTAAATATCCATCATAGTCTCTGATACTTGTAAACTCAAAGCGAATAGGATGGCTATTAGTTCAATCCAGGAGTCTGCATGCTACATACAAAACACATACACAATTATACATATTTTTATATGAAATTCAAGTTTTTGGGTTTTTTCCTACATAAATATTGAACTCAATAATGCCTCCTAGTTCATATGCTTTTATTTATTTTGAGGAAGGGGAAAGAAAGGGGAAAAAGGAAAAATATCCTTGAACAATCTTACTTACCCTGCTCATCAAGAACCCCAAACCTCTAGGGTACCTACATGCAAGAAATGCCCATTCTGCCACTTACCCACTGATCAGACTAACAAGATGTGAAGTTGAGGGATCAGCTAACTAATGAGCTGCTTTAAGTTACATGAAGTTTTACCTAATTTCTTAATATGTATTGGGCTAACACTAGCTGTTTATATTTCATATATAAAACTTTATGGTAAATTATGGCTTGGATTTATGTGAAGAATTGCATACTACAAAATATACCACACATTTAAAACACTTCCATCATTTTTTATTGTGATGGTTGTTGAATTTGATCATTGGTGCATACTATCTAACGCATCCTTTGGCTTTCAAAGTAGGTATACAGCAAAGCACTCCGTTGTGTTTTTTTTGTTTGTTTGCTTTAACCAGTGCAGGCAAAAAATCAGTACTAGAAGCACAGCAACAGAGGACAAAGCAGAAGGATGAGGACTGACCCTTGCATAGCCGCATACCTGGTCCTGCTGCTCAATACCACTTCCTGTGATGAACAACCTCCCCTTATCTACCTTTTCACTTCTTCAGCTACACAACATAAAAGAAGGTGATTCTCTTTTTGGTTTTTTTATTCAAGTTACAAACTCACAATTTTTCAGATATGGACGCTTTACTTGCCTGAAAATTATAGTATAGAAATATGTGAGTTTACAGCTAACATTCAAAACCAAGATTGGGAATAGCTGGCACACACACACACACACACACACACACACACAAAAAGAAAAAAAAAAATCTAGTTGATACTTTATCAACTTCTTTAGCTGAGTTGTGTGTTCTAAGGACATGTATATGAAATTGATTCATTTTTCTTGAAACAGCCAAGAGGGCAGGCTTTGATGTATGTGTATTTTCAATGTCTAGGAAAAGGAGCAAGCATAAGTGCTCAGAGTAGTGGGATTAGGAACAGGAGATATTCACTGAGTTCATTTTTCCTACAAGGACTTTCTGTACAATCTTCACAAAGCGTATGAAGATGGCTTCTTTGTCTCATGCTCTTAATGCACAAAACAGGAAAAAAACCTAATTACCTAATCCATTACAATATTCTAAGATTTCACCAATGAATGTCAGTAAGATCTGTAAGTGATAATTTTTGCTATGTATTTACAACATACATACATAATCCTAAACTAGAATTCTGCTTTGTGAATTCTCTATCAGAGAAACGAGTCTGGTCAGTCTTTGAAATCAAGAGTGGAACTATCATTTAGCTGCTGAATCCTTCTCACTTACCCAAGCAAGGCTCAAAAGCTCAGTCTTTCCTATTACTACCACTAGTGCAGTTTTAATCTGAACAGTGATAGTATTAGTTTTCCAGCTGTGCATTGGCTATAACATCCAAATTATTAAATCTATTTTTATTAGAAATAAAATTGGAATATAACACAAAATATATACATAATAAGTCCTGCTATTACTATGTATGGTGATATTGGGCTGAGGTGAGAATGATGTGAAGCTGACTGCATAAGAAATCTTAAACTACTTCAGTAACAATAATCGTTTCACTACTGTTCTAAAAAATAAATTTCATACAGGGGTAGAATTGGTGGGAATCTCGGCACGGGCCATTTTACTTTCCAGGATAGCAGCAGACACTAGGTTTACAATTGTATTTTAGAAAATAAAAATCAGTTTGTTGCTGTTTTGTATCTCTTTAGGACAACATAACCTTATGGGATAGTTGTTTGCTCCAAATTTAGAAATCGAAGAATTACAGAATGTTTTGGGGTGGAAGGGACCTTAAAATTACCTTGTTTCAACCCCCTGCCGTGTGCAGGATTGACACCCGTTAGAAATCCATACGTTTTTTCAGTTAAGAAATAGTCTGCAATCCTCATTACCATCCTCTGCTTGGCTAATCCATTCGTGCATCAGCTCCAGAGGCAGAGATTCTCATCAGTCTAATTTGTAAGCAAAAGTCAGACTAGTTATTCAGAATTCAGTTCAAATGAGTATTTCATATTGAGCTAGCTAAAAGAAAAGTAAGGCATGGCTGGTTAGCTAGCAGAGGTGGAAAAAGAAAAGGGGAAAAAAAAAAAAAAGGTATGATATGCTCTGCAACTTTGCAAGACTATGCAAATATTTACAAATACACTTTTTTACATTTATGTAATCACTTCTGTTTTATATCTTGTCTCTCAGGACTAATATAGCATATTTTCTTTCCCAAAGATTATTAAATCATTTTCTAATGGATGACTCCTTCCTCTATTGATCTCTTCTAGTCATATCATCCTTCTTCTGACACCACTTTTGCCAGTAGGAAGAGGAAACTATTATTTGATTTAGCTCATTTTGATGCTGTGCTGTAGCTAGGCTCTTTGCCCTCTCTATCAGCTCAGAACTGGCAATGAACTCTCCTTCTCCTACATGTTATGGCAGTGCTAGTCTATACCCCTTTGTCATACATCATTAGCTGAGATGCTTCCTGTCGGGAGCACTTGGCTGTTATTGTCCAGAGGTTTCTACACTTGACAGGAAAAGGCAGTGCTGAGGGTAGAATGTTTGTGAGCTGAAGCAATGCTGGAGGGCATCTAGGCTCATTACTCACTTCACCATCTGGAAGCAGCATATTTATCGTTATGAGACCTTACCTCCACCGGGGCACCTTATTTCTGAGATTACCAATGTATTCAATGTAGGCCAGCTGCTCAGTTAATTGTCAGTGTGCCAAATCCATGCACTGTAATTCTATTGACTGAGCAAAATCAGCTCGTTTGATTAATTGTGATTGTTTCTGGTTTTAACTAGTGGAACTGAATGAATTAAAAGCCTCAAGCTTTCAGCTACTTTTTCCCAAATAATAAGACAAACTTACAAAGCTTAATGACATGACAGATGCTTAGCAGTGTATACCCTGTGTTCCCACAGGCAGGCTAAACAAGATCTTCCTCACTGTTCTGTGAATATAGTTAAGGAGCCAGTCTGCAAAAGCCTATGCTTTTTCTGTACAGAATCTAACACCTGACAAAGACATGTCACCAAGAATTTTGAAGTGAAAAGCAGATCAGCCCGTAAGTCTTAGCTACGTTTTCACACAGCTTATTGAAGATGAAAGTAATGTTCTCTCTTTAAAAAGATGCATTTTAAAATGTCTGTCAACAGTACTGAACTTGCTTGGAATCACGGCTACTATTAACCAGCTAACCTGCAAGTAAGAATTTTCATAACAAATCATTAATCCTAGTACTAGGATCAAAAAGTCACACTGTTTAGTGAAGAGAGTATAACTCACTCAGAATAACACTGTAAGAACCTACCTACTTAGTGGCCAGAAACAAAAAATTACTGAAACTGTTACATTCTTGTTGCTATTGTTGTGTTTGGTTTTTTTTTAAAGGCACACAATAATACAAATTTTAGACCATCATCCTCTTTTGCTTCTGTTTCCACCTCTCACCACGTTTTAGGGGTTTGACAGCAGAGTTCTTTATTGTCATTGAATGACAGACTACATTCCTACAGTAGAGAATGCTACACAAGAAAGAGCTCCTCTCAGTCAATTTTGTATTTTAAATAACTGAGTTTTCCCCCTTAGCTAGTACACAGAAATAGAATTATTCCCAAATCTGGTCTCTTAGATAACATGCTTGATAATCTTTATGCAAACCTTCCTTCATCTTCCACTTAGTTCTTCAATTCAACTTATCTTCTGAATTAAATTGAAGGCTTTAACATATTTTTTCAGAATTTACAGAAAAAGGTTTACGGTAAACAAGAATGGTTGTCTTTATTAACTCTTACTGATCATGTCAGCACAAGAAAAGCAAAATTGTGGCAACTTAATTTTGAAATATTTCCTGATAAACTATTCCATGGTAAAAAAATAAAAAGACTTAAGTAAGAAGGATTATGTAATACAGGCCTCTTTGTCAAGTTCCTTCTTGTGCCCTAGGAGATAGACTCTCCACCTCTCAAAGGAATGAGCTTTTCTTCCTGTTTCCTTGGTGATGGATCAGGAAGTGAATAAATCCTTTCATACACTGTGCTGTGGTCTGTAGTAAATGACAATGTAGGGTGTTACCAGTTCCAGCTGTTTTTGTGAGCTTCTCTTTAGGGATGGTTGGCACTAAATGGTACAGGAAAATAGCTTTGGCGGGGGAGATATGACACAACTCTTACCTTAACTTCCTTTTACTGCAAAGTGCATAGCAAGTCACTCAGCCTTTGATCTCAATTTGTCTGCCGTTTATTTTTTTTTTCTTCTCCCTTTCAGTTATTATCTATGGGTTTCAAACTGTATTATTTTCCTTTCTTGGAGAGCATGACACTATTTCTTCTTGTCTTTTTTTTCTATTTTTTTTTTTTTAACAACTCCAAATTGGAAGAATTGTATTGTCTGACCATACTGTATGGAGCACATTATGATCAAATCTCCACCCCCGCTGAATTCACAGAAGTCCCACAGAGCTTACTACAACCACTAAAATGATTCCCAATTTAATTGATGGTAAATCAAGTATTTTATGTCACAAAGGAGATGTTTTCAAGTTACTGTGGAAATATTTCAACCTCCTGGTATTTATTTAATAACTCAAAAACAATTTCAGATGAGAAATGGATATATTTAGTTCTTCTTATTATTCTATTTTGTAGAAGAACTTGTTAAGTAAGGGCACATTGCAGGCCCATACAGTAGAGAGCAAAATTATTTAACAAGCAAAAGCTCCCTCTCGTGGCAGGCTGGCAGGAGGCCCTGTAACAGCTGCTGGAAGGGAAACCCAGGAGTGCTCACAACACACGTGGTCTGATTCTTGTATTTCTGCTCTCTCTCCAGAGAATTACAACAATACAGACAAGAAAATTAATTCCTGTCATAGAAGGTGACAAGAATCATGAGGAAAAAAACAGTAAGTAACTTCACAACCTTAGTGTAACTGAACTCAATTCTGGAAAGAGCAGCAGCATCCCAAACTGTCAGTGCATATATTAGTTAAAAAATAGATTTGGAGAAGTGCTATAATTTAATACTTTAATAAAGACTTGCTGGTGAAAGTGATACAGCAACAGAAAAGTTACTCGAGCTACATACTTCAGCTCTATTCAGAAATAATATCCAATTTAAAAGAACTAATTTTTTCCACTCTATCTTGTTTTAAGGGGCTTGATTATTTTACTGATAGAAATAAACAGTTTTGAGGTTCAGAAGTTTGTCTGAAGTTATCCAAGATGAACCACAATAATTATTTTTATGTTGGGTTTACTGCTTCCCAGAGAGCCGAGAGAAACAAAGACTTCTAAATCTGAAAAAGTGAAATATTGCTATTGTTTCCCCAATTTAATTTTGTATGCACTCCTTTCTTCTTTAGAATAATCAATAACAAAGTCTTTAAATAATACAGAAAGAGTTTCTATTGCCTTACCTCCCCCTTTAACAAATATTTAATATGAAGTCATAAATTAGTAACTGTTCAAGTGAAAGGGGGGATGCAGACCAACTCACAGTTGTTTCTCCCACGTTTTCCTCAAAGTACAAAGGCAACAGATAAATAAATAGCTACGTCGTTTTTTAATGCCAGAGAGGACCCATAAGGTAGTTTTACTGTTTCCCTCTGATAACTCATATATTGTTCCCAAAGGCTGGGGATTTTGTTGATAGTTGAGAGAGAGGCAGATATCTCATGGTTTCACATATTGTCCACATTATTAACTTCATGACAGATAAAGCTATTCATACTTTAGCTTGTTATTCAAATACGTTTCAAAATGGCAAAGCTTAGACAGGCATTTGGTGAAGTTCCAGACTTTTGCTTCTGTTGAAATCAACAGTAAAACAGATTAACTTCAACTGGAGCAAGACTAAAGCACTATGAAGTAATTGTTAGAATAAAAATAATGTCACAGAAATGTGTGGATTGCTAAACTCAAACATATTTCATATGAAAATGGAGTTGCCCTTTCCTGCACAATTTTGAAATAACACTCATAAATGGGTCAAGAAATACTCTTCTGAGTTGTAATATTGTTTAATTCCAGAAAACTTATAACGTGATGATTCTCTGATTTTCTCTAAGTAAAGAACTATCTTTATAAAATTACTCCAAAATAACAAACTGAAGACAATAACATTTTTCTATAAAAAACAAAAAAGGAAATACACATATTTTAATAAAGAAAGGTGAGGCATTACTCTGTTTTGCAGTCTTTGCACTCACAGAAATAACTGCAGTGAAGTATTTCATGTAAGCTATTTTATCTGAGATAACTGCCCCCCTGTCGTGAGTGCAGGTAGATTTTTAAGTTAACCGACAACAGAATGTAAGCATGTGCAATGAAAAATACCTATAAAGAACTGATATCCAACAGGTTTTTACAGATTCCTTATGCATTTCCTAAAACTGACTATAACATAATGTATTTAGCAATACTATGATTATTGGCTGTAGTAAGGTTAATTATAAACAGGAGGCGTAAGCACAGAGGAAGTAGTCACAAGCCATCATTATGCTGGAACTCAGTAACAGCTTTTAGGAACGTGTTTATCTTGTCAAGGGACAAGATTCTGGGAAAAGCTGGACTGGCTTCTTTTTAAGACAGCTACTGATATGTTATTGATGGACTAATTAGCAGGTTTTGTGAGTTTTGTTGGTTTTTTCCCCCTGTAGAATAAAAAAAGCTATAAAGAGCTGTCTTCTACAAAATGTTTTCATTGTTTTCTCCTAGCCTCCTTTCTTCTAAAGAGAAAATACTCTTATAGATGCGCACGTTCAGAGGCAGCTCAAGAAGCCATATATAACAGGTTTTTTGCTGAAGCATTCTTAAGTCTATGTATTTCTTCATCCCTCAATTTCCCTTCCCCCTTGCTTCCCCTACCTATGTAAGTACTTCCATTTTCCATGTACTTACCTGCCCACCCTTTTTCCTTCAAAAACTCTGTAATAGCATCACTCTGACCTGGCAATGAAAAGTCCTCAGTGCACTATTCAACTGCTTTTGCCCAGAAGCCATATAATAATAAACATTAAGTGCTTTTTGTCTCCAGTTATCTACTCCAATGCTTTCTCTCTTGTTCTAGCTTCAGCCTTTGTACAATCTGTTCAATATTACAAAGCACACCATTTTACTCCAGCGTTGGTTTCATCATGCATACTCTGCAGTGGGAGGGCCTAGCATATTTTACAACAGACACAATACAATTTAGGAGAAATATAAGCAGATGCAGAGGTATCGTAATAGTGTCTTCACACTTACCTTAGACGAAAGTATTCTTGTAAACCTCCTTTGAAACAAAGCTGTTTAAAAATTGCCCTCAGTTAAATAGAGGCAACACAACAAACTAATAACCAATAATGTATTTTCTTCACAGAAAATGCTTGCACGTATTATAGAAAACAGGATATAATAGGCCAGATTGTTCAAAGTACATAGTTCAAGAACATGCCAACTTTAGTTACATCCAAATTTTAAGTATGAAGATATAACATCTGTGAAAATGTTGCATATGTATTACAAAATGCAGCTTTTATCTTAAGAATGTCTTTAACTCTCTGTGGTGTGAGTTACTGTTAGTAAGACTGAAAGATCACATACTTACAGCTCAGATGTTCACTGTGTGTTGAATAGCACAGGGACTGCTGCATGCTGGGAAAAACAAAACAAAAATTAATATTATATAAAAACAGTGAGTGCAAGTGTAACACACGTATCAGATAGCATCATTAAAAATAACAATAATTGGCAAGGCCAATTCTGATTATGTCGAGTGCCTTACATCTCAGCTGTTACATGCAAAATACATTCTAATAAATGGAAGTACTTTTTCCAAATACAAATCTTATTTAAAATGTCCTGCCTAGCCCAATTTCCAGCAACACTGAGATCTACTACTAGATCAAGAAGAAAGCTGGGAATTGCTCAGTAATTTAAACAATAATAAAGAAATAATAAAGAGATCCACAGTTACTGGATCTTAGAAAGAACATTATCTGGAAGTTTCAACTTATGTTCTTGAATGGCTTTTTTTTTTTTTTTTTTTTTTTTTCCCTCCCCCAAAGTGGAAAATTTGTAGAAATGAGACAACGTGCACAATATACCAACTGCCTAATCAGATCAGAGCTGAAATAAAAAATATATTTGAAGAAAAGGCCAAGTAGGCTCCATAGTTTTCAGTGTATGATCGCAGTATTTATTCTTCAGGAGTACTTAAACAGAACACGTCACTATTATTATTTAAATTTGATTGTATAGTACTAGTCTTTAAACAGAAGTCAAGAATGCCTACTTACATACTCAAGTGACTAGGAAGAAAGACAAAAGGACTATGTTAAACGCACAAAATATCTTCATAAATTGTTGGGGGGGGGGGTGTGTGACATTTTTGTTTAATGTTAAGGTAAGGCTGATCTCTCTAATTCTTCAGTGATAATCATGAACAATTCTTATTTGATTTCTAAAGCATTATAAAATGCTTCAACCAAAGAAATTCAACTTGTTCCATATAAAGAATGCATAAGGACCTGAAATACAAACCAAGTGTGAATGATCCCTTTTAGAGCCTGTGTAAAGCCAGAACAAAACGTTGCAGTGCTGATAACTGTGCAGACTATTTAAAGCAAAACCTCATACAGCAACTGCCACAGTTTTAACATTCTCTGTCTTTTCATCACATTGTGTGAATTTACCTAACATTAGAAACTATGCGAATAAGCCAAGTGGAGGAGAATGATAAAGGAACTGAAACAAACAAACAAAAAAGAACAACCACACAAAAGAGAACAAAGACAATACACAAGTGCTAACAAAAAGAAGTGAGGGACAATATTTCAGCTATGTGCCTAACAGGTTCTGTCAATACAACTCATAAACAGTTGGTAGAAGCATAGCACCTGCTGGGTTGAGCTGAGTTTGCTCTTCTGATCTCCAGCTGCTGACATTTCGCTTTGTTTTTAAATGCAAAGACACAAATGCATATTACTCCATGGCATTTTAAATACTGTTGGTACCAGTCGTACTGATTATGTTGTACTCCAGATCTGCAAAGTGCTTCCCTGCATCCTCATAACTTCTCTTCCTACCTGACTGCCCACTAATAAGAAAATGCCGTATGACAAAAAAGTAATTTCTAGAAGCACATGAATCAGTGAGTGCAATGCAAAATCACCGGGGCAGGTACGCATGCCAGACAGTTTGTAGAGTAGCTGACAAGTCTAAATGCAGACTTGCCAAAATAAATTCAAGTAGTGCAAGACACAGGTAAGCTGAACATTGAAGCCTTACTAGTGCCGGCTGCATATGTTAAACCACAGAATTACTGAAGGCTGTGCAGACACTCTAAAATACTGAAGAGACTTATCTCTCCCAATGAGTTTTTTTCTTTCTTCATCTCTACATCTGAGCCAGATGATAATTACAGTCCATGTGGTTGTTGTCCCGGTAGCTGTTTTCTGCCCTAACACTGCTTTTCTCCCTCCAGTATTAATCCCCATTTCCCTTTGAAGTCTTTGCCACACCTACAATACCGCAGCAAGTATTACTATGATGTACTAAGCCAGATTATGCCAGGCTTCGTAAACACAGTGATGGAATTCAGGGCTCTGTAAATATCAGCCTAATGAGCAGAAAAGGCACCAGCAGATGGCTCTTCCCAACGCAGCCACTGCAGTCACAAGCTGAGGCGAAGAGATGAAGTTGTTCTCCAAATGAGGAGGAAAGAAGCCTTGAAGTGCTTCGTTCTGCTCCCCTCAGGCAAAAGGCCTATTCAAATTTCTGCACCTTAAATACATGAATCATTTCAAAGTACCCTTTCTGCACTTTCATGCCGGCCAAGTCTCTAATCAGCTCCTGGCAGACTTTCCTCAGGTCCCAGCACTGCTCACCTCATCCCAGACGCTCCAGGCGTGGCTGCTTGGCTGTGGAGGGCTCTGCATAGAACTGGCCCCATCCTTCCCTCTGCCAAGCGCCTGCCCCAGGTTCCAGAGGCTTCCAGCAGTCGCTGCCTGAAGAGGGGCTGATGACCAGGAGTACGGTATGAGGAAAGGCTGGAGGAGCCACACTCCTGACCAGGCTTCAGGGCCGAGGCTCTAATTAGGCACAAGTAGGATTTTTATTTGCTGCCTATAAGCAGTGCCTTGCCGTGGCCTCAGCACCACTCCAGCACAACTCACTTCTCTGCATCGCTTCAGGCCTAGCATAGCAACTGATGCCTTATTTAAGATCCCATAAGCAGAGCAAAACACGAAAAATAGAGAGCAGATGGGTGTCCATGTTATTTATAACCACCGAAGCCTCGGTAATACACCCTGAAGAATCGGTTGCTGTCTGACAGCAGGAGGCGCTCTGTGCCTCGGGAACAAGGCACGGCCACCTGCGGAGAGGTGCGTACACAGTCACTACAGAGAGGCGGGAAAAGCCGGAGCCGCAGTTTCCACACGGAACGCTCCGCAGCTCCGCTCGCCCCTTCCCGCCCACGGCGCGCGGCCGCCACGAGCAGCAGCGCGAGTTCCCGGCGCGTAGCGCCCCCCACCGCCCCGCGGGGGAACTGGGTCAGCAGCCCGAAGTGGGCCGAGGGGGCGTGGCCTCGGCCCGAAGGGCGAAGGGGGGCGGGCTTCTCCCGCGTCGCGGCGTGGTGACGCAGCGGCGTCTGCGCGTGACGTCGCCGCGGCGTTCGTCCTGCTCCCGGTCTCGCCCTCGCCGCCCCTCGGCCCGCTCCGGCCCGCGACTGCCGCCCGCTGCCGCCATGGCGAACGTGGCCGACACGAAGCTGTACGACATCCTGGGCGTGCCGCCCGGAGCCTCCGACAACGAGCTCAAGAAGGTGCGGCGGAGGAGCGGCAGCCGGCGCCCGGGGATGGCGGGCGGTAGCGCCGCGGGGCGGGGGCGGGCCGGGAGCCGGACGGGGCCCCGCGGGGCGGCGGGTGAGGGCCGGCGGGAGGCGAGCGGGCCGGGCTCGGGCCGGGCCTGGGGGGGGTGGGGAGGCACGGCCTGAAGGCGACGGGGCCGCGCAGGGTCTCACCGCGAGGCCTGAGTTTGCGAGCGGGAAGGGAGAAGCACCCGGTGCCGCCTCGGCCCGGCGGGAGCGCGCAGGCCGCGCAGAGGGGCCGTCCGCACCTCGCCTGCGGGCGGGCGGCAGCGGAGCCGGCTAGGCCTTGGGCGGGCCTCGAGCGGCGGGGAAGGGCGGGAGCGCGGGGGAGCCGGGCTCTACTACACGCGCCGCGGCCCGGCACGGCGATCTGAGATCTCCGCGATGGCCGTGGGCGGCCTCCGCCTTCTGCGGCTCTACGCGCCTTAGCGCGGCTGGCGATGGGAGGGGTTCGGCGTGAAGCAGCGCAGGGCTGCGGCCGCCCCATTGTCTGCCCCACGTGTGGGCCCGGCGGGGTTTCGGTTTGCTCGAGTTCGGTCCCTGCCAGGCGGGGAACACCAAAGCGAGGTAATAAAGAGGCGAGGAGAAAACTTGGAGCAGGTCATCGGTACAACAACGTACCAAAGGCGTTTCGTTACGGAGGGTGTGAACTACTTTTTTTTTCCCCTCCAAAAAAAAAAAAAAAGAAAAAAAAAAAAGAAATTTACCACCGTTTGTATGGGAGGGAGGAAAATTAACAGGCAAGTTTACTAGCAGTGACCTGCTTCCGCTGATGGGTGGTGCTGCCATGAACAACCACGTTACCCAGCATGCACATGGTAGCTGAATTTGTGCAGGGATAGGCAGTAGCAGTGTTGAAATAGTGTTAGTGAAAGGTGGTAGGAGGCTGGTGAGCACCATCAGGAACTATTTTTTGCCTTACTAAAGTCACTTAAGGGTGTTTTCTCACCCATATAAATGAAGAACTTCCAACATTCTCAGTGACCTCTGCTGTTCTGTATTCGTTGCTATATGTTACACTTGTCATGGAATGTTCCAACTGCCTGTAGCACTCGGTCTGTCCCTCTTATCCTCACTGAGAGGTCACGTGGATGCTTCATTAATCAGATATTAAAATATCAGATATGAAAGCAGAGAAAAGCAGGTGTAGAGAAATGGATAATGGCTTCACCAAGAAGCAGGAGGAAAACAGCCTTTAACCAATGGTTAGTTAAACTAACCTATATTAATGCTATTGTAGGTGTTCATGTAGCCTTGATTTTCAGTCTATTTCTTGTTAATTAAAAAGAGATTGCTTGCTCTGGGGCCATGATCTTAAGGATTTCTATGAGCTGCTGTGCTGCTACAGGAGAAGACATGAGCTCTTCCCTTTAGCCACCACCACACAGAATCCTT
This sequence comes from Excalfactoria chinensis, assembly GCF_039878825.1. Lineage (NCBI taxonomy): Eukaryota > Metazoa > Chordata > Aves > Galliformes > Phasianidae > Excalfactoria > Excalfactoria chinensis. The sequence continues at coordinate 11,601,010 of NC_092835.1, read as the reverse complement.
GATAAGATTATATGTAGATTTTCAGTCTAATTTTTCCTTTATTTTAGTGCTTAAAATATAAGGAAAAAATGTTTTTATTACAGAATGTTCAAGTTTGTGAAAGATTTAGCCTTGTTATTGATGGGTAATTTGTACTACTGACTTTTTCTCTTTACTCTTAGTGTATTGTAGTAAATTTTGCTTCTGACATCAATGTTCTGCTTTGTTTTATTAACTTTTTTAAGCTCAGAGTAGTTAGACAGTAAAGGCTGGTAACTGCAGATGAAGAAAAGGAATTTTACCAAACGTAAAGCTCTCTTAGAGCTGTGGTTCCAAAGACAGAATTTAGATGCTCAGCTCTACTCAGATGTCACTTGAGTCATTTCTTTTAACAATAAAGGGACTATTAGGAAAAGTTGAGGTGGGGTGAGGGAGAAGTTATGGTCAAATAATCAAATAGTATAAAGTTTTGTGACTTGCTTTGATACTCTAAGCTAGGAACAAAAGTGATGGAGTACTGCTATAGAAAAGGTCATGGTCCTAAGAACCAAAGCACTGGTCAAAAAAAGCATACTTAAAAATCTTTGTGACCAATTCTGTCTGCTGTTTTGGAACAATGAAGTAAAAGTGGTGATTGTTCTGCATAGGTAACTCGTACTTAGTTTAGCATGAGATTGAATGTTTCATTGTTGGTAGGTAAAGGGGGAAAAAAAAAGATTTTTCTTGGATTAGTGACTGATAGAGTTGAATGAAAAGCTGAGGCAGCCATTTTGTTGTTAATGTCTTGCTGTGTTTGAGGTGATGTAGTAAAATCAGAATTATATACACCATTGATGCATGACTGATTTCAAAACATTCATTTTCTCATTTTTGTTAGGATTTTCTTTCTTCCTGGAAGGCTACTTGAGTTTCTCAGAGAAGTACAGATGACATGAAATTGGAACTAATTTTATATTTCTTTCAACCAGGCTTACAGAAAGCTGGCCAAGGAATACCATCCTGATAAGAATCCAAATGCGGGTGACAAAGTAAGACTTGCTTTTATATTTTTTCATTTAAACTCCTGTAGTTTGCTGTTTCAATAGCATCTAAGGGTCTCAATAGTACTGTTGGGGGGTCTGGTGTTGCAGATGTTCAAAACCAGTAAGAACTATGAGAGGGAACAATGTTTTCTCTACTTCTTTCCAATCTCAGAGTATACTTCATAACAGAATACAGCAGTTAAGTCTAATTGGTTGAGAAGGCAATGCTAAAAGAATTACTTCATCTGCCAGAGTCACCTGGCGCTGACATCTAGTTCCATGTATATTTGAAAAAGATGGATAATCTGTTTTCTGGGCCCATACTTATCAGAAAGAAAAGTATGCGGACATGGTGGAAAAACGTATTTGTGGAGGGACTTGAAAATATGTTCAGTGTAAAACATATTGCGTATATGAGAAATTTAGATCAGATATTGTACTCGCAGCAATTAAAAAAAAATGTTAATTAAGTTGCCTCAGTTGATTATCCCTACCAGGAATTCTCATGATTTCTTGCAAGAGAACAGGGATGACTATGAAAAGATGAGATTTGTTTTGTGGACTGACAAGTGCATTTTAAAACAGGAGAACAATTGAGCAACTTTTTAAGTGCCTGATAAGTCTGACAATCTGTCATGTATGTAACTTGTTTTTGCCTGTTGACTACTGCAATAATGTGCATTTTTTTACTTGTTAGTAAGATTGTCTTTTGCTAGGCCCAAAAAGCAAGTCATTGGATATCTGCAATAAAATGTCATGTTTTAGGCATAGTTGTATTACATCTTTATCCTAAGTCTGCCTTCCTCTCTTAGTAGAAAGATGGGGTGGAAAAGGTTATGTTGTGTACTGTCCTCCTCAGGTGTTCATGCTGAGCAGGAAACTGTAGCAAAATTCTCCCTTAGTTACAAATTATCATGCACTGATGTGATTCTGTCCTTCTTCTAGTTCAAAGAAATAAGCTTTGCCTATGAAGTATTGTCAAATCCAGAGAAACGTGAGTTATATGATAGATATGGAGAACAGGGCCTTCGAGAAGGTAGTGGTGGAAGCAGTGGAATGGACGATATTTTCTCCCACATCTTTGGTGGTGGATTATTCAATTTCATGGGTGGTCAGAGTAGAAGTCGTAATGGTAGAAGAAGAGGAGAAGATATGATGCATCCTCTCAAGTAAGTATCTTAATGCTGAAATTAATATACATTTTCAAGTTTTCCTTATCAGTATTCTTCTCTGCTAGCTTATATTTTGGTGTGCTCCTCAGGTTTGCACCTCCTTTTCAGACCTGTATTTTTTCATGTATGGTCCAGAAGGCAGTTATCTTATTTTTAATGAACAGTTAATTATGTAGGTTATCTGATACTTTGATTTGTCTGACTACTAACCTGTAACTAAGCCTTAGTTAATGTTTTTTTCTTGGTTTTGCTTCTGAGTTATGTTTGGAAGTTCTAATCTGAAATTGCATTAAATAAACAAGTATTGCATAATAGCTGGACTCTTAGGAAAGCAGAGGTACTAATGTTAGGCAGCTTTGTTCAAACTTCCTTAAGGCTGCATCTTTTCTATGGTTGGCAAACCATGCAGAGTCTGGTTGCTTCTATTTGCTTGCTTAGTTTAGCAGCTAGTACTGTATGCTGTGTTACTGAATTTCTTTAGTTTTGTTTGTGCTAATGCTAGGCAACCTTTTCTAGTTTAATATTCTTGACATTGAAAATTCTGTCCAGTAACATGAACTTGGGGGAATGCTGTGTTCATCAACTTCTCTCACTTTACAAAGGTTATTAGAATTTGCTTGCGTATTCAAGGGTGTCTAAAAATGAACAAATGTAAAGAAGCATATAGCCTTGGGACCTGTTAGTGTCCTTCTTTCTGCCTCCTCTCCCCCAGTATCCTGTGTTTTCCAATGGAAAGTATAGCAGTAAGTATATATTCTTGTGTATGTATGCTATAAATGCCTCAAAGATGATCTAGAGAGAGCAGAGCTTCTCACTTGCTTGGTAGAACCTCTTTGAAAAAGAAAACTAAAAGATGAGATGTGACTGTAATGAAACATAACGTGCTATGTTAGCTTGCTTCCTATGGAGAAGTCTGACTAATCTGTTTTTGTTTCTGTCAGTTACATCATAGCTTTTCTCTTAAGTGGTGTTCAGGGCTGTGTCTGTGTCTTCATATGTATGGAACAGTTCTCAGTGATTCCTTGTAAAAGCCACAGTGGTGCTTTTTAAAAAAAAAACTTGTTTTAACAGCAGATTTAGTCATTATGAAGAACTGTTTTTCTATTACTTGTCCTATGCAGATATTTTAATTATGTGGAGAAAAGATACTGTTAAATGATAACACTGGAGAAAACGCTTTGTTTTGCAGAGTCTCTTTAGAAGATTTATATAATGGAAAGACAACTAAACTACAACTTAGCAAGAATGTCCTTTGTAGCGCATGTAATGGGTGAGTTTGTTTCTGCTTCTCAATTCTCTAGTTGCTTTGTTGATATATGATATAATGAAGCATTGTCTATGTCAGATCTTCATCGGTATTTAACTTACTGGGGTCGTCACTCAGACTGGAAAATAGTTTAATTGTAATTTCATGGGCTTTGAACTAATTGGGGTTGTGTGTGTGTGTTTGCCAGTAAGGACACCTGACTCATTGGCAGTGCAGTCAGGCATGTTAACCTACTGCTGTAAATATTCTGTCATATGTTTCTGAAAGGCTTGGTTTTAATGCAACTGGTGCTTTCTATTCTAGTCAAGGAGGGAAGGCTGGAGCTGTTCAGAAATGTAATGCTTGTCGGGGTAGAGGTGTACGTATCATGATCAGACAGCTGGCTCCTGGAATGGTTCAGCAGATGCAGTCTGTATGCTCTGACTGCAATGGAGAAGGTAGGCCGGCTCTTCTGTATTCCTCAGTGCACTTATAAATATGCAATAAAAATATGTAAATATTTATCTTGTGTGTTTGGAAGAACTGCTCCGTAGCTTCTGTCATACAGTGAATGGCATCTCATCTAGGAGTTTTTTCCCTGTGTGTCAGTTAGGTGTCTGGTCCCAATGTGGAGAAGTCATTTTAATTAGAGCAGCAACACCACTGAATGTCTGGAGTGCTGGAAAACAACCTGGAAACTTGAGTAATGGGGATTAATTCTGGTGTTTGTGTGGTTTTTTTCATGTTACTTGATGGTGGTGGTTTGTTTGTTTTGTTTTTTAAAGACTTAGTTGTGAATTTTACTTGTTGCTTTTACTCTTCCATTAAAAAGACCAACATCTAGGGAGGGGAGAGTTAAAAGCCTTTTTTTTTTTTTTTTTTTTTTCCCTTCAGTCTTATTCTTTAAGGACAGGTTTAGGTTAAAACTGAAGTTGGACTTAAAAAGAAATTACTAAGATACACTTTGCTGAATTGGTTGTTTGACCATCATGCGATATGTACTTTATGTGAATCCTTTCTGAATCTTCTGCAATTTGCAGAGCAGTGATGCAGCCTTTTAGATAGCTTTGCTCATGACAATACCTGAAATTACAAAGGGCTGTATTTCATTGAAATATTTTACAAATGATGTTTCTGAACATCTTGTTTTCACCATTCGAATACATCATTTCAGCTGGGTAGAACAGAGAATTTAAGCTGTTTTGTATAATTATCCTTCAGTTTGCTGGAGGACATACTTGTGTTGCTAGAGGTGACAAACTGTGAAAAATTATTCACTGTCAGAGCAGTATAGAAGTGGAATCTTATGTGCCAGGCAATTTTAGATCATTTCTGTCTTGTATGAAGTCAGTTGGACCAGTTGTCTTCTCCCCAGTGTATGTAAAACTCAAGTTTTACTGACTGCGTTTCTATAATACTTCAGGGCTGTGGTAAAATACTGCAAAATGGGACTCCCTCAGTAATCCTCCTTTCACTGTTGTTAACAGAACAGAACTAAGTTTCCAAAATTCAGTTTAGTAGTTTGAAATTAGTATTGCAACTTTTAAGAGAGAGTGGATGCTTATGTTTGGTTTTAGGTTTACTTCTCGTTTATAATGATTATTCTGCAACATAATAAAGAACTTAAAAGTGGGTGGGGTTTTTTTTGTTTTTTTTTGTTTTTGTTTTTTTTTTTAATTTATTTTAAAGAGAAGTTGAATGGTAAGGATACTGGAGTTCAGTTTGGACCTAAGGAGCAATGCAAGCTGCAAACCTCATCTTTTGTTTTGTCTTCCTTGTCCAAAATCTTCTTTTAAAGATTCCTGAAAGGACGACTTGGAAACTTGCATATACATATATCTTTGTGTTCCCTTTTCTCCCAAGTACAGTAAATAGAGCCTGGCTTAGTCCTTGTCAAGATGTGTAAAGCAACATCTAAATGACTGGTTCTGTTGTGTATGTTATTCAACTTACTTTAAAACAGCTTGTTTCCCCTTTCAGAATGGTGTACAATTACATGTAAATCTCTGAACTCAAAACTTGTGTCTTTAGGTGAAGTAATTAATGAAAAAGACCGCTGTAAAAAATGTGAAGGGAAAAAGGTGATCAAAGAGGTAAAAATACTTGAAGTCCATGTAGACAAAGGCATGAAACATGGGCAAAGAATTACATTCAGTGGAGAAGCAGATCAAGCTCCAGGTGTGGAACCAGGCGATATTGTCCTCTTACTCCAAGAAAAGGAGAATGAGGTAATGCTTTTGATTTTATATCAAATTGCATTTAAAATATAATCTTTTAATATTTAAGTGATGTAAATGGCTAATCACTTTGAAGTAATTCATGTAGTTGCACCTCTGGGAGAGATGAAGAATAACCTGTAGCAATGCTATAGCAAGAAAGATGACTTTATTTGTGAGACTTGATTTGAAAGTGAGGACCAGAGGACATGCACATTTTGGTGCTTCTTCATGCTAATGAACGTTAACTTTCTCGATTAAGCTCATGATGACTTTGCTAGATTTAGTCACTGTGAGGAGCTGTTCAAGATATTAACTTCAGTCTACATTGCTTGTAGCACTAACTGCAAAGTGTTGGTTTTATTTAAGTCTTGTGACATGGCAATAAACAGAGATGGTGCTTTCTGTGTTTGCCACTGTTGGGAAAGGGAAAGTTGGGATTACTTTTTAAATTGTTTTATTTGAAAAAGCCCAGTTATTACTATGAAGGGATAAGAAAAACTTTCTGTGATTTACTCCAAAGGAGAACACTGTTAAATGGAATGATACAAAAAAAAAAAAAAGCATTCTGTTGCCTCAAAGAACTGAGTTAGGTACACATTTTTGAGTTACTATCAGCTTTAAGTATCTGATAATTCGTAAGCTTTTCAGTGCTGCGGACTGCTATTTTGTCAAGGCTTACATATAGCCTTATGCATAGCCTTATTCTTCTACTGTAATACTGCGTGAAACCCAACATCGTAGTTACTTGATTCTTGGTTTGTTTTTGATAAGGGAGAACAGTGTATGCATACAAAATAAATGCACGTAACATCATGAAAATCCATATGGTAGATATCATTTCTATCTCAGTCTTCTAATGAACTCTATTTGGTTTTACAGCATTAACTATTCTGAAAAATGCTGAAACCTTGTGTCCTACTGAGTAGAACTAGACTGATACTCAATCGGGATTTTGTTCTTAAAATCTCCTTTGAAGTAGGAAAGGAGGTGGAAGAAGTAATGCTTTTGGCAGCCTACCTGCAGACAAACTCATGTGTATTCTGATGAAAAATCCAAAGTGCTGTGGCTTAAAGATCTCTTAAGATAGCTGTGGACTAATTGATCAAAACCCTGCCCCATAGGTATTTAGCTGAAGGAGATAGGAGCAGCTACAATAAATGCTGAGAAACCAAAATGTGATTTCTGTAGCATGGTGTAGAGGAAGTAGTGTCAAACAGTCCGGAAATTTTTGTTTATAGCCAAATTTTTGTGGAAGGTCTTGGGGTAAAGGAGCACTACTGCTTTATGGGCTACCTTTTATGCAATTTGAACCTTCTGTTTTGGGATGTTGTATGGTTTGTATTATCTTGTATGACATGTTTGTAATGCACAGACTTCCACAGTATGTTGGTAGGTCTGACGTGAAGCTTTAGGAACAGAAATAAACTCTAAATAATTAGTCTTGTGAGGGTATGATTGTAGTATTAGAAAAGATACCTCCTGTTTCTGTTTTTCAGGTGTTCCAAAGGGATGGGAATGATTTGCATATGACACACAAGATAGGACTTGTTGAAGCACTGTGTGGATTTCAGTTCACATTTAAGCACCTCGATGGGCGTCAAATTGTGGTTAAATATCCTCCTGGAAAAGTAATTGAACCAGGTAAGGGTAAGCTTGAGGAGATAAGGGCTCCTTTGACCATGCTTTTACCTGAACCTCTAGAATTGGGTAGAGAATTGGGTAGGGCAAGACTTTCCTAAAGTAGCATTCTACGGATTATTTCTTATTGTTACAGGCTGTGTCCGTGTAGTCAGAGGTGAAGGAATGCCACAGTATCGCAATCCTTTTGAGAAGGGGGATCTTTACATTAAATTTGACGTTCAGTTTCCTGAAAATAACTGGATTAGCCCAGAGAAGCTTTCAGTAAGTAGTCTTTCAAGCATGAATTCAATAGTCTTACTGGACAGTGTATGCAAGGTGCTTATGTGTTAGCTTCCCATTCTTGCTTTGCAATGCGTAAGTTTGAATAAATTGTTCTGTTAGCACTGTTTATAGGCAGCACATGATTTGTAAATATGTATTGAAATATAGGTTCCTGGTACCTGTTTTTAAAAGCTGTGTGGATTTCAAGTAGATGAGAACAGGAGGAAGAATCTTCCTGTGACCATGTAATAAGTCTTCAGAGTGCAACTACATTTACTGGTTGCACATTGCTTGATAATGTGTGGAGCTTTTTCCTTGTTAATTTGTCTTCCAGTTAATGCAGATACTTTGGTTACTCTTAAATGAGTTGTGCACTCCAGGGCTTATGCCAGTTTAGGCTTCCAAAGCAAACTTGCTCCGAGGAGGAGTTTTGAAGTTGTGGGGAAAGTCATCACTATATGTAGAAGTTGGAGATACGGTACTGAATGCACTTCTTTTTTCGGGGCAGGAACTTGAAGATCTTCTGCCTGCTAGACCAGAATTTCCTAATGTAATTGGTGATGCAGAAGAGGTAGATCTTCAAGAATTTGATACCACTCGTGGTTCAGGTGGTGGCCAGAGACGTGAAGCTTATAATGATAGTTCTGATGAAGAAAGCAGCCATCATGGACCTGGGGTACAGTGTGCCCATCAGTAAACATTTGTCTAAAAAGTTGCACAAGGATTTTTCTTTCAAATTTTGCCTGACTTGTTTTCAACAATCCAACTGGATTGTATAAGTAATCCAGATGAACCAATGGACATCTATTGCTGTATGTGTAACTTTTAAATTGGTCTATAGTATCTACAGAGTGTAATTTAAACTAACCACAAAGCTTACATCTTCATTTTGACTGTGTAGCAGAATAAAGCACTTGAAAGGAAGACGAGACTCCTTTTCACATGGGTTTTAAGTTTGTCCTCGTATCTGTGCTTGATTTTTACCAGTTTTGTGTAGATTTTAAGTTTCATATTTTAAATTCAAATTCTACATTGTAAAGTTTGTGTACAATTTGTCCTGAGGCTTGGTATTTGGCTGCACCTGCATAAGCTGCTACAAGTAGAATAAAGAATTTCATAGCCTGTATCTGTCATCTAGATGCATGGTAAATGGGCTTTGCACATAATGGGTTTAGAGCTGACTGGGAACAATGGAAGACTAAATTAGAAGTGGTTGTAAGTTTTTTCTACCATCTTGTGAACGGTTTCTGAAATAAATAAAAGCAGTTGGTGTATAATATTTCTTTCTGCCTTGTAACTTTTACTTTTGCAGTGGTTCTGACCATATTGTGTACCAACTGACTATAGAGAGGTGGACACTTAAAAACACAGGGAGGCTGAAGCTGCTTTAAGACCAGCTTGCAGTTTAAGAACTGTCTGCTGTGTATAAATGTTTTCTTGAGCAGCGATACAGCTATTTAGGTAGGGGAAGGCCACAGCCATGTCCCCTTTCTATAGAGAAAGTACAAAGATTTTAGACTGCCATCAAGAAGTTACAAACATTTGCAATGAAGATGATTAAATCCCATGCAAAGTGTCTTAGAAATAACATGCCTGGCAAATTGCAATTGCATTAATGCAGTTTGTAAAGAGATGGAGGTTAGTGTTGTACTCGACAAATATTTTTGACTTCAAAACATACTAAATGTTGCCAATTTTATTAGTGTTTCAGTTTGGTTTTTTTTCCCTAACAATTAAGACCTTTTATTTTCCCAGTTTCAGTCCTATTCCTTTTTATATGCATTTAATTGGCAAAAAAAAAAAAAAGACCTTAAATAGTTATCAGGTAGAGCTATCTTATTTTGTAAGTGTTAAGAGAACTGTGTATGAGTTGCTGTTCACCAGTTTGTTATAGTGTAGTTCCTCTCCCCCATTGAGTAGAAATTGAAATACACTCTTTTCTTTATAAATCTCAAGTGTGACTTTAATAGCTTGTCAGGTAGTTGTTGACTTCTTATCCGTGAGTGAGGTGGGAGATGCTCCAAAGCTTTCTGTGTACTTGGGTAGGTGATGACATAAGAGCATTGCTAAATGTGGATTTTAAACTGAAGCAAAAATAAACAGTTTGGCTGGTACTTCAGCATTGATTTATACTGTGCAAGTCATCTGGTGAAGCTTTGTTTTTCACTTTAAAAAAAAAACAACTTCAGGTTGGCTTTGCATGAAGTCATAGCTACATAGTGATCCTTCTGATGTGTGTCACCAAGAAGTCCATCATCTCAAGCTGTAGTGTTTAATAATTGATGTACTTTTCTAATGCTTTCAAGTACTAATATTCAGATTTACCTCTAAACAAGTGGAGGATGTACCCTAAATTTGTGTTTCTCAGGGTGTTTGGTTTTGTTTTTTTGGTGGAGTGGGGATTGAGAGGAGGAGGAAGAATCCACTGTAACTTCTTAGCATATTGAAGGGGGCGGATGTAGATTTGATCATTGTGTTGTATGAATTAATCATGATCTGTTTATTTAACTTAGGCTTCTGACAGCAGAATCCGACTATATTTCCAGAATTGCCTTTATTCTATATATCTTTTTGTACAGAGTTTTAGTGTAGTAGAAGCCATAAATTTGAAACCTATACAGTCTTGACTTCAGTACTGAACTTGGAAGTGATATAATACTGCAGTAAGTAATGTTGTTCAGTTTATTGCTAAACTTTATTGCTTTACTATAACTGATACTTTAAATAGACCATTGTGCTTGTCCAACAAAAAATGAAAGAAGCATTAGTTGTGTGTAAACAGTGCATTGTGATATGTAGGTCAGAGGTAGTAATATAGAGTTACTGAGTCTTTGCTGTGCTTCCTACCTTGGTGATAAAAGATATCAGTTGATTAAGAAGTCCTGCATCACTGAAGAAGTGCACAGCTTGTGAGTTTGGCCGGTGTCAGAGCCCAGAAACACTTCCTAGCTCTTAACAGCCTTTCTTACACACACACACACACACACACACACACACACACACACTTAAAATGAATGAGATACTTCAAATAGAGCAGGCCTGATTAAACAGGAGCTAATTCTGTAATAGACAGCACTACCTTCAGCTGTGCATTGTACTGTTTTTCAAAGCTACATTCAACATTATGCTTTTTTGCAGAATTTGCAGAATGCTGTCATCAAACATTCAGGTTTCAGTACTGCCTTGCAATGGTATATGCAATAGCATAGTGTGCGAGGGAACAGTTAAATCATTCATGTTGAAATACCAGTTTGCCTTCAGGAATCAAAACTGATATCAAGGTAATGAGTTTCACATCAATTTAGGTTAATTCAGATAAACTTAGTTGTAACTGGGTAGTATAATGACTGACTTCTAAATGTCAAATGGTTCATAGAAGTCTTAATACTGATACTTGGAAAAAAACAAAGCATATCTATTTTCTGATTATCAAGTGAAAATATTCTTAAATAAGTTAGGCTTAACTTCATGTTCTTGACCAGTTTTGTATCCCCTGTCTAGAAAGTGCTCTTTCCCAGTTGAAACTTGTGACTTAAAAAAAAGTTGAAATAAGGGTTAAAGTTTGTGGAGACAGAAGAAAAAGCTGTTAGAAGCTACAATTGCTTAAAATATGCTTAAAGGTAAAGCGCAAATTTTCCCTGCTGTCATATCGCAGTGAAAACACTGAAATCACTCCTAGCAGACTAAAAGCCAGGTGGATCCTCAAGTTAAAGAAAAGCTTAAGCAATGAAGGTCATCTTTTACTTGATAAAGTTACCAAAAGCCTTTCCTAGCAGAGGAAATCTGAGTTACAAGTTACATAACATCAGACTGGAAATAATTTAGTTCATTTCTGTGTTAGATTTATATCTCTGTTACCAGAAATATCTCAAGTTCTCTTGATTTTAAAAACTTGCATGTCAGCTTAAGGCCTAAATAAAATCTCTAGAGACAGCCATTGGGGAATACCAAGCATGAACACTAACAGCAAACAGTAGTAAAGTAATAATTCTTCCATGCATTCCAGGAACAATGTTAACTATAATATTAAGAAGCTTCCTACTTCTAGTTGTGTAGAAATAGCAGTTAGACCTTAAATCTTGTTTGCTACATGAAGGTATTATTTTTCCTTTTACTGTGAACTGAGCTAAACTGCCAGCTATAGGCTTGTACAAAGTTGGGAAAGTAAAATGGTTTTCTTTGGCATTTGTGTCCTTTACAGAAATAAGGAAAATGTAATACATAAATCAAATTTTAAGCTTTTATGTAAAAAAAATATTTATTCAGCAGTACACAGCTTTATTAAGACATGGTAGATATTCTCTGAACACTTTGGAGGAGGAAGAGCAGTCATGAATATTCTGTTGTCACAAGACAGTTCAGTTAACTTGATTTAGCGGTAGCCTTTCCATATAATACAGTCAGCTCACTCTACGGATGAAGAAAATTCATTTTAGTTCAAACTACCAAGCAGAGCTTAAAAGAAAGACTAGATGCTGAAGATGTAGTAAGTACATCCCTGCCCTCTGCTAACACAGACAGATACGCTGTTATAAAATTTGACTTCCACACCTTTATCTTAATTTAGACCAGCTACATTCAATTACTTGCACCTGCAAGACTTACCTGATTAACGTCACTCATTGTCTATAAGGGATACCTATTGCTACTGATTGATTCATCCAGAAGCTCTGGGTATGATTGACTCTAGCAATATCAGGCAGTATGTGCTACAGAGTTCTGTTTAGCTTTATTCTCCTTCAAATCAATTTACTTCCTTGAATCAGAAGTAATGTAGTTAATGTACTATACAGTAGAGAATTAACAGTAGTTCTCACTCAAAAATGGACAAAGAACAACAAATCTTAACAAGAACTGAAGCTTAGCTGTAACTCTGTAGGCTTTTGTGAATGGGATAAAGTCCAGTTTGCACACTGGACAATCTAGAAGGAGAAAGCTTATGCTTCTGTTCTTTTCCAGGCAGCTATACATGTTTCTGTAAGTACTCTTCTACACATTTATCTGTGTACAGCAGTTGTCCCCTCCCTGTTCCTCCCTCACCCTTTCTCCTTCCAGCTTCTGCCAGCCAACTTTGTCTTAACCTCAGAAGAGATGCACAATTAGAATTAGCACCCAGAACATTTATCTCACATGAAACTGTATGACTATGTGTTGGAATACAAGTCTACATGTAAGTTTACATGCAGGTCTCCTGGTTTAAGCTTACCGCTAGGTTATGAATGTGCTGTACTGTATCTTGATTTAGTAGTTGAACATCAATGTTACGGAGGTCTCCACCAGCCATACAGAGTGTCTAAAAACATGAAAAGAAACAGTTTTAAAAACTACTCTGAACATTCTTATTTGTGCTGTCAGCTTCTCTGAAAACCAGGTGCTGCCCCACTACACCATGAAACATTACTGATTGTTCTTCCTTTTGTTTAGCAGCTCACACAGGACAGCAAGAGCTGTCTGTATTAGACTATTCACAGTTGAACTACTGTAAGTATTTCAGAATATTTTATTTATTTTTTCAATGGAAGAGTTTGATACCTGTCCATCAGCCAAGGGAATGTTTACAAATGGGACTGTTTTATTTTGGGGTACTGATTTGCTTCTTAGTGTCATGCCTTGAACTCTTTCGCAGGTAGGTACAGTTCTTGAGACAGCTTGTTGTAGTCCGGTACTAGAATACAAGTAAAATGTTACTGTAACGTTACCATCCTATATTCTGCAGATTTTCTGTGCATGAAGCTTCTACACATGGTAGCAAACATACCAAAGTTAAAGGCTGTCTTGTTTAACTTTTCCAGTGCTGCCAGAGGACTGCAGGAAATCTAACAGCAACATCTACTAGCACTACTAGGTAATATTTTTTGACTGAAACTGCAGCAACTTTTTATGCCTGTGTTACAGGGCAGTGAGCAGGCTGACATTTGCACTTCTCAGTATCAAGAAAACTCCCTGATCTGAACCATGACAGAACAGTTTTGTAAAGAGGAAACTGTGCCCTGGGCTTAAGATAAGGCTTGCACTGTATCTGTCCCCTTCAGAGGGAGATAGCAGGACATTCTGAAGCTGCTACCTCTTGGAGGTACAGGGAATACTGTATGTATAGAATTCCTTTTTTTTTAAGACAGAATTTAGACATTCTCTATGTAATTAAGCCTCTGACATTTGCAATAAGTCAAACTAAGTTAGGTTGGTTTCATAACCCAGTCAGTTATCAGGATCTTACACCCTTCCCTTCCTTCTTCTCCCTACCCTTACAAATTTCAGGTGCTGACTTCTGCCAAAACTCAACTGTTGCTTATGGAAAATGGTAACTGACACCTGAACTGTAACATGGAACTTCAACTGTAAACTATACCTTTAAACAGGAGGGGAAGGGAGTAGAATTTAGACTCCAGTGGTGTTTGTTGAGGTTTTTCTTTTTTTTAAAAGGAAAGAAACAAACTGGCTTAGTTATGACACTGCACCTGAACCTCCAGGAAAACATATGCTAACACCCACGCTAAAAGCAGGAGGTGCAACTGGTTCACATCCTCACTACCAAGCTCGGTGGCAGACCATGAAGACCCATTATATCTAGATTGACATGCAGTGTCTTGGTGCTCCTTACCTTTTTGACACTTTTGGCGTGGCTTTGAAATTTGTGGCACTGCAGTCAGAGGCAAAAGTCTTAACAGCCTCATTTACACTTGTGGAAGAGTAAACAGACCTAAAAAAATTAAAGTAGTGATTTGTTTTAACTGCCTCCTCATCTACTTCTATTGTAAAAGCTCCAGCTTAGATGAAAATGGATGGTGAATTAGAGAATGTTTTAAGTGTTCTATAACATATGTAGTTTATATACAATGAAGAAGCACTCAAATAGATTCTATACTATGCTGGAACCTGACATGACAGGGCATTCAAAGGTTTAGTCACATTAGTAGACAAGGGACAGCTGCAATACCTGATGTGGGGGTAATTAAGGCATCATCCCCAGCTTTGTTTCCATGTACAGAGGTTATCTTGGGAAGTTGCTTTTGCAGCAGGATTTCATTTTGCTAGTTCAGCTCTCAGGACATTTGTTACGTATGGCTGACCTGAATCCAGAGAACAGTCTTTTTCATTTTTGACTTTGTTTTAAATTTCTGGGTTTTTACCTGGTTCACTGAAATTCTGATGACAGAATTTAGCTCTGCTCTTGCCTGTCTTTTCCCACTCATATTTTGAGGACTAAAGGCATAATTTTGGCCCACTGTTACTGCACCTGAATAAATGCAGCCTTCAAAGCCTGAGCTTGTCAGGCACAGCAACATCCTGTAGTTTGATTTCATCAAGACAGAAACTCAAAAATCCCAATTCAGGAAAATAACTGTATGTGGCTAAGACTTCTATCTCTTTTAGGTGTGTTAAGCACTGATATTATTTCAGTTGCTTTTCTCTGAATACAGTTTGAATGTACCCAAATAAGTACCAGTGGGTTCAGGTATGTACACTGGAACAGAAGCATCTCAGAAAGCTTCTTCATGCAGATATACCCACTGATTTTTATTCCTTTATTTTAATTAACTAGATTTTATGGTGAGGCTTAAATACGATAAGTAGCACGAAGGTGTTTTCACAAGCATCTGTTTCACTGCTAATGATAACTTCCTTTCTGCTACGTCTAAGGGCAAAATTATTACACAACAGTTCATTACCCATAATAAGAAGCAACAAAGACATTTCCCTTATGTGCTCTCTTTCATGAAGCAATGTTTGGTAGTCTGTGCTGATAACATTCAGAACCGTGCACCATTTGGTGAGTGATGAGAGAACTGCATCTTTCTGTCAGCTTTTTTGTTAAAGGTTCACATCGCCGCAGTCCATCTGATACAGGTTATGGAAGGCATCTAAATCAGAGCTTTTATAAGGCTCAAATTTCAGCTGCTTTATTTAAGAGCAATTCTGTGCAGGATTTACCAGTTTAAGTAAGTTATATATCAAAGGTCAGGCTTACCTTGAAAGACTGTGCAGCTTGCTATTTAAACCAGAGCTCAATGAAACCAGCGACTTTGATTTGGATACCTGAGAACGTGCATTAGACTGCAATTAACAGAAGTGGCATTTTAAGGCAAAATGATAAATATGATATTTACTTTGAGGAAAAAAATACTGTAAGAATTCCCTGTTCAAACAGAAGTTACCCCCACGCACCCCGTGCTTTTTACTGTTTTATGTGTTTTAGAAACTGCAAATAGACTTCTTGAAGTTTTCTGATGTCAATCTGTACTGAACTTCAGTATGAACAAACATAAGCAACAGCTTTCCTAACATACACCTCTCCAACACGTAGCCCTCCTGTAATTAAGACCTGCAGCTCCACATACAATTTTTGTCCTGGTTGAGTCATCTTGGCACACAGTGTTTGGCTGAGGTACTGCATTGCACAGGACTAATGGACACAGCAGGGTTCACAGCAGGTCAGAACCGATTCATCTCTTACACTGTTTATTTAGAATACACTTACCTTTTTAGGTATTTTCTTTGCAGATGTATACTTGGCATCTTCATATTCAACAATTGTAGTTACCTTAACTAGAAATACAATTGAAAGAAGTCTCACAAAGAGCATAAACCACTTCAAACCCTTTTGTTTGACAGCGATTAACCCACCCATAGTTACATACCAGTTCTGCTGTGTGATGATCACTCACCTGGGACAGAGTTCAAAGCAAACTGTTTGTCACAGACAAGGTGACACATCAAATAGTTCAAAGGCACTAGATAACCCTTTAACTCCCAGATAAAACAGAACTACATTTAAGTGATAATGTCACTTTTATGGCACAGTTTGGACTATAAAGATGGACGTTATATTCTTTACAAGCCTTAGAGGACAGGAAGTCAAAGCATAATCTGTAACACTCTGAGCTCATCTGTTATACTGTAGAGCACCGATAAGTCTCTCAAATCTGTCTCCTCTCTGTTTCCAGTGATAAATCTAAAGGGCAGGAACTCTTATCTCGTGTTTTGGAGCACTTGAACAGCAGCAGAGCACATGATCCTTGTACTTTTAGTTATGCACTTCCCTCTGAAATTCCCAAGGCTTAATGTTCACTTTGCAAACATTCTGCTCAAACCACAACAAAATTTAAGAGCAAAGCTACATTACAGAGCTGCTTGCCTTTTTTGCTGTTGGTCCTTGTCACTTTTGGGTTTGGTACATCTTCTAGAGCACAGTCGGTCTGTAAGACATTTATCCAAAAAGATCAAGTCAACATTTCATGTTCAATAGATTCTATCTTACAAAAAGCAATAAATCAAAAGGGTGTGGAAGAAAGTGACAGAAATGGCTGAACAGCAGTTTGTTTTTCAGAAGCAGCTGTACTTCTCCCTGCAGCTGACCATACATCTTTAAGTAATGTTCATAATTGCACCATGGCTGGCTGTCTAGCCTTTTTATGTCTATTTAAACAGGCAGATAAACAAAGTCATTTGTGTGAAATCTTTACAGCAGAAAGGAAAGTTTCTGGTCTGTAAGCTGTGATAAAGGTAAGAATACACACCGCTGCAGCAGCAAGGGCCACTTCCTCCCCTTCTTGCAAATCTGTGACATAAGAAAGCATAGCTTGTTTACATACTGTTGCTTGCATCATTATTATCTGCAGGTTCTTATCTTACTGAGTATGAAAATGAGCATGTAATTCAGAATTGCAGCTGCCTAAATAGTTCAGCTTAGCTAGCAAATCCTTTAGGACAGCCAGTGTGCAAAGCAATGATAAAGAAACATCTTGGGCCTGGGCCAGTTCCGTATGTTTGCTCTGTAGAAGAACAGTAAGTTTAGCCAAACAGAACACAGCCTGAATTAGAAGCAAAGCTCTGCGCTGCTGGAAGCCAGTGCTTTTAGGTAGCAGTTTCCAAGGAAGGCATCAAACACGCCTTCTTGCAAAGGCTTACAGTCAACTCCAGATCTCAGAGTCTTCAGTTTGATTTTATGTCTGCGCCCCTTTGCTCACCAGTGTTAAATGCTGCGTTCACACGCACTTACTAAGCAAGTCCTTCCTTCTCATCTTTCTGATGGCGGTCGGCATCTTCAGCAGTTCCACCATGAACGCTTTCTCAGCCATTTGCAAGAGCAAATCGAGTTCTTTCTTCATTTCCCGGATGCTTTCCTTGGCTGGAAACAGAACGGCTCTTTATCGCCACGCGCGTTACCCGCCTCCGAGAGCAGCCCCGACCCGCGGCGATCCCAGCCCGCCGGCCCGCGCCCGCTCCCCGACCCCGACTCCCGCCATGGCGCCCCCTCGCGGAGCGGTGCATCCCGCGCAGCCCCGCCGTTCCGCGACCCGCCGCAGCCTCGGCTGCCCGACGCGCGCCTCGCGGGACACGGCGCGTCGCCCCGGGCCGGGCCCCTTGTTGGCGGGCGGGCAGGACCGGTACCGCTGCCTCAGCGAGCCCGGGCGGGACGGCCGGCCCTACCCTGCTGGTCGAAGTCGCTGAGGAAGAGCGCGATGCGCTGATCCTTCTTCTCCTGAGAAAGGGCCCCGCGGTCGCGCTCCACGCCCGAGTCGGTGCTGCGCCGCTTGGCCGGGGCCTTCCTCGGGGGCATGGCTGCCACCTCGCGCGACGGACTCGCCCCTTCCGCCCGGAGGCTTTTGTACGAGCGGGGCCTTCTCCCCCCTCTTCCCTCCTCCGCCTCCTCTCCCGGCCCCGGGCGGTCACACCCCCGGGGTGCGTGGATCGCCTGAAGGCGGCGCCGCCGACCGGCTTCCGAACCGGCTTCCATCCTTCGGGTGAGTCGTGGGGGGAGGGAGGCGGGCTGGCGGGCGCTGCTGCGTAGCGGTCCGTGATTGCGGGGCTCCACAGGCCGGGTAGGACCGGCGGCCCGACCGCCCCGTGAGTCGGAGCACGTCGAGTGCGTGCGATAACGCGGCTTTCGTTAAGGACCGGGTTCGTCGTGAAGTGCAGCGCCTCGTAGCGAGCCCTGCAGCGTTGTTTCAGTGGCGCAGGACACGGAGAGCGACCGCAATTTAGTTTAATATGTGCTTTATTATTTGGAAGTCTCATACATTTAAGTACCATTATAAGGAGAACCTGTAAGAAAATCAAACCTAGGAGCATGCATTCCAAAGTAAGGATTGTCTGTTATTAATCAAATGTTTGAAAGACATTGAAAATAAACCTCCTTTTTCAGCTTTACAGGATTAATCCACGAAAATGCACATTCACCTCATCACGGTACACACAGACATTGCGGATGGGCGGCAGAGATCACCGCCCTTCTGTATGAGATGCAAAGTGTTATCCCTTCTAATGTCGGAAACATAAAAGGCACCATTAGAGAATGCTTAGAAAAAGCTGTTTATGCCATTCTGTTTTGATTTAAAAGTGTAAGAATTGCTGTCCTGGCATAAAACAAAACGCCTTTGACACCTGTAAAGTATCAATAGAAACTTGTAAACCTTTACACTTTTCCAGAAGCATCGAGTGCAAAGGCAAATATAAAATCTATCGACTTTTAGATTACAAATGCTACCCTATGAAAAAAATCTCTAGTTACAAAAATAGAAAAGATCTTCTAACTTCAATTGTTAGATCTTCGTTTCAATCTACGCCACGTTGCAAGTTCGAAGCCGGATCTGATTCAGACATTTATAGAACAGGAAAGCACTGCTTGCCTTATTTTAAATCAACATTCCATCCACTTTCTACACTTCTGCCTTCTAAATTTGTCTTGTTACTGCGTATTAAGGATGCCAAACAGAGAGTGCTAATGTATTAAAGGCTGCATTTATCAATGGATGGTAACAACGTATCCAATCCCAGTCTGCTTCCCTTCCAGAAATCCATTCTCCATAGACAAAATTATTTTCATGAAGTGTTGTCTGTTAGTTTTCTCCAGCCTCTGTAGTACTTTCGTGTGGCAGCATGCAGCTTTCCTTAACGAACCTGTATTCACTGGCAAATGATTGAGAAGTGCCAGAGTTCTTCCTTGCAGGCTTCTGTGAGAAACAGTGAGGAGGACAGCAGCTGCCAACGCACATCACAGACTGGAAGATGCTGTTGGAAGGACAGGTACTGGCAACACCTTCCACACAGAAAAGACTGGCACATCCTTTATCCGTGCAGTGATTTTTTAGCCCTTGGCTTTATATCCTGGATCAGCACAGGATGCTGCAGCAGCTCTAAAGGCAGCCTAACAAAGTGCTATTAGACATGAAAATGAATTTAAATAATAATAAAAAAGAATGACTAGATGAAATGAGATACTGATGAATTAACTTTGTAAAATGCTGAGCTTAAGCCTGACAAACT
Organism: Excalfactoria chinensis; assembly: GCF_039878825.1. Classification (NCBI taxonomy): domain Eukaryota; kingdom Metazoa; phylum Chordata; class Aves; order Galliformes; family Phasianidae; genus Excalfactoria; species Excalfactoria chinensis. The sequence goes on along the minus strand of NC_092835.1, from coordinate 11,581,203 downwards.
GTAATGCTTTCCTGGCTGAATGCTGGAAGCTACGAAACGTTTCTTCAGTACCGTATCTGTGCTGGCCAAAGGTGTCCAGCTTCCAGCTCTGGACAAACTGCAGCCTTCTTTCTCTGTTCAGTGGAACTAGCATAGGTTAGTACAGTAATACCACTTCTCTCCTAGAGAGTGACCTGCTTTAGCTGGGTTTTAATAAGAACTCAGGCCCATTCAGCCTGCAGTATGACTGTGGAGGATTTAACATGAGCTGTACTATGGTTATCTCTTTGCTAGGTGCAAGATATTTCCCTGTAAATACCTTTTCTTTCAATAGAAACCACCCCCAAACATTTCTTCTGAGCACGTTTGTTAGTCCTTCACAATTCAAGCTGTGTTTTAGCCAGCTAATGGGTCTTCCAATGATGTGGTTTCAAACAAATGTTCTCTATAGATAAAGCAATTCTGAAATAGCGTTTTATTTTACCTGCTTTTGAAAGCATTCACAGTACTCATATATGCTTTGAGACAGTAGATTATGTTGCATGTATATAAAAGAAGTGAATTAGAGAGACTCATGGAGTTGTTATAAGGATAAGAATTCAAATGCTCTCTTCTTATGCTGGGTTAATGTGTCCAACAGCATATGAACAAAAAGGTAAATATTCCTCATTATGTGTCAGTTTCACAAAAATAGGGTTGAATAGACACTTTCTTCATCCCTTTGATCCAAACTGTGTGTTCTGCTCAGATTATGCTGTCATGGCAGAATTTCTTTCTAACAGAAGTTCAAAGGTATCTACACACATCTGCCAGTGATTTGCTTTTAATAAGCATGATGCACTTATGTGTTTAGTCAGATTCAGAGAACACTTCATACTTCAAAAAACACAGTAGTAGCAGGCCTCTGAATTTTTGCTGAGTTTTCTAATGGAAATCACGTTCCTAGTTCCAGTCTAAACAGTTATTCTGAGTATTTCTGTCTTGAAACAGACAACAAGCAAAGAACAAGTAACAGTAGTACATTTTATGACCAACTCCCTTCCCCAGCCTAGCAAGTCATAAGTTCCAGAGCGTAACTTCCAACCAAGGCACAAAGTCATTCACTGACTCTTTCTTCCACTGCTTTCTTCACGTTTTCCCCTTGCCCGTACAAAAGCAGAAGTTGGTGTAGCAATGTCATGTATTACCAGACATTAAATTCAACCAAGTTGTAGCTGTATCTGAGAGAGATTCTATCTATCATGAATTTAGGTTAATTAGACGAACAGCACGTTCTTAGCACATCTTTGTTCACTTTCAGCATTCACCTTGGAGGGGAGGAGATGGAGGAAAAAGCCACAGCAGTTTCATGCATATTTTTCAAGAAACTTTATGTGGAAGTCTTTCATTTTCTCCAGTAGGATCTTCAGCTTGTCTACTTGAGGAAGAATGGTCATTCTGAAAAATAATAGTTAGAAAAAAGGGTTAACTTTAATTAACTTAATTAATTTAATTTAATTTCTAAATAGTTAGAAAGCACATTAGCTTCGAAACAAATGAATGAGATCACAGATGTTAACTTTCCCTTGGGGCACAGCCAGCAGAACTGCCATAGCTAAAGGTATCTTCATTGCTTCAGACCAAACAAGACCAAATTCCATGCTAAATTCCAGCTGTTAGTGGCTTGGCTGTAATAAAGTGCTTTTTGTTGGAAGCAAGAGCTTCTTGTTTCAGTAAACCAAAAGTTATTAAGCATGTGTAAGGAGCAGATTGGTAGGGGAAGATACTGCATCTTTCACTTGACTACTCTATGAGGAAACACTATTTAATTCCCCTCCACCCAGAAGAAAGCAGGGCAGTGTTATAAACGCCCTAGCCAACTTAACAGCATAAGCTATAATTACTGTTTGTATTTGCAGGGAAGGCGTTTCAAATGTCAGCATATAAAAATAGAATCAAACTATGTCAGCAAGCTGGGACAACACCTGAATCAGAAGCAGATAGGAGAGCAGGTCTTTGCCCCAGCTGTTCAGCCACAGAAAATGTCCAGCAGAAAAGTGAGACTGTATGACTTTAAGTACAATATCTCATATCTAATCAGAAAAGCATTGGGGTAGTACTTAGATTATTACAGTTCATTTCGTTGATCAAACAGGGACTGTACCTGAAATGATAGGTTCCTTCTCTTTGGCCGAATCCACTTCCAGGTACAACACAGATTCCAGTCTCTTCCAGAAGTTTCATGCAATAGAACATGTCAGGTGCCATTTTATGAGCCTAAGGGAATTGGATGCTTTGGAATTAACAAAGTCAGAATATCCCAAAACATAGAATTTCACGATTGTTTGTTGTTTTTTTTTTTCCTGAAAACTTGTCTTGCATTAGTTTCTATTCTGTTTACTAAATAGATGAAGAACAATTCCTAGTTGTACAATTCATGCTGTGAATTAAATAACAGTAGTTTATGGAGGGGCAAGGATGAAGAACCTACTCAAAATATTTGCTTCAAAAGAAAGGTTGTGTGTATTTTTGTTTTACTCATTGAATGGTTTGTTGTAACTTGTGGTCAAAAGTCTCAAAGTTGTGCTTTGACAAATCTCAGCCCCTGACATCTGACCAGATGAAATTAATTTGAGCCGAGTTCCACTTTTGTTAGCAGTTTCTATTTATTCCTTCACATTATCTGCTGACTAGAAAGTCTCCTGATTAATACCATTCAAGTTCTTAAGTGCACATTTATACACATCATGGGATGAGCTGGAAAAGAGCCTTGTTTTTGTCCTCAACTACGTACTTATAATTCCCTTTAAAAAAAAAAAGAGTATTACATATTGGATAACAGAGCTCCAGCTAGGAACAAAAAGACTTGTCATTGAGCTTACTGACCTATGAGAAAAGGTACTGTGCAGAACTAAAACCTGAAAGGAGGCCTCACAGCCTTTGCCTGGTCCTTGCTTACTGTGGCTACTGCAGAAACAGTAGTGTACAGCCAATCTCAGCCTCAGACACACATCTGGGCCTATCTACATCCAGGTACATCTCTAACTCACATCTTAATCTATGTAACACTTGGTAGCATTCTCAACCTGGAAGCCTAACGAGTGCTTTGCTTACTTCCCTCACCTAAAGGAAAGGCCATGTTGTATTTTAAATCATATGTAGTCAACGAAATAACGCTTCTGTAAGTAGATGGGCTTTCTCTACCTCTGGAATAAAAATTCATCATTAGAAGTAGGGTAGATTTAGATTAGATAGAGGGTAGATTTAGATGAGGCTAGATTAAATCCAGATATTTGAAAGAAATTCTTTACTGTGAAGTTGGTGAGACACTGGAATAGGTTGCGCAGAGCAGCTGTGGATGCTCTCACCTTGAGGCATTCAAGACCAGGCTGGATGGGGCTGTGAGCAGCCTGGTCTAGAGGGAAGTGTCCCTGCCTATAGCTGGGGTTTGGAACTAGATGATCTTAAAGGTCCCTTCCAACCCAAACCATTCTATGATTCTATGATCTATTCTAAGTGACAGGCACAAATATATGAAAGATAAAATGGATTGGGAGTAAATGATGACTGACCTTTGCTTCCTCAATGGCTTTGGAAGGTATAAAGATCCGTGGGAAAGCATACATAGCACCTTGAAGTGGATTGCATTTAACTCCTGGAACCTTGTTGAACATGTCTTCTGCCAATTTGGCCTTTTTGGCAAGATTGTTCAAAACAGACTCCTTTTCCTGTTTAAAAGGAAAATGTTCAGTTTGACATATCTGATACAGCAATAAAAATGCCAGAGATAATGATGATGCTACAAGAATCCCATCCAGAATTAAGCACTTCAAGGACTTTGCTGAACTTTTAGAACAAATGATGTTCCTAAATCCATCATTTTGGTTACAGACAGCAATGCATAAAAGGATTAGCAGGATGCAACTACACAGTGTTGTGGGCAGACAGGAGCCTACAGCAGTTTATCAGCATGCCCTGTTCTTACATTCTTCCTTCTGAGCATCCACTCCTGGCTGTTTTTAGGGACCACATTAACAAACCTTTGGTCTGACTCAGTACTGCCATTTTTAAAGCCAGATTGATCGTTCAGTGTACAGAGATACTGGATAGCTAGGAACAAGGCCGAATTTATAACTGTATTTGAATTTCTGTTTCTCTTTAGATTTTAGTACAAGCAAATATTATTTATTAGTTCTTTTCTCATGCTTAACAGCAGGGAAGTTGAACTGATCAGCAAGAAAGCTGATTTGGTAATGCCTTCGCTGTTTGTTTTGGCTCCTAAACAAAGAAACCATAAAAAGAATAAAACGTACTTTTAAAGGTAGACATATCCAGTTAATACTAAAAACCTTCATGGTTCTAAACTGGTGCAAAAAGAATAAGCATGTTATTGCTGACCTTTATGAACTGCGAATAAGATTCTTCTCCAGGTACTGGAGGATTCACGACAATATCCATTGCTGCTTGTCCTGAGACTGGAGGACAAAGGCGAACAGAAAGCAGCTTAACAAGCTGTCCCTTAATGTCTGGGTGCAAGTTAAGGACCTCCATATAACCTCCTCTGTAGCCACATCTATGGTTGGAGCAAACAGAAGAGATCAGTTAACTGCAAGTGTATGAATACTGGAAAAGCAATGAAAAGAATTGCCAAAGTAAAAAGAAACTTAATGCTGGTTTTTGCAATATGTAACGTACAGGTTGCTGAGATAGCTGCTGAACCGATCGCTTTAAAGATGGAAGTAAACACTGTGCCATTAAGTCCTAGTATACCATACAGAGAAAACAGCGTACAAGCAGCTTCCCTGTTGGGCAAGTTAACTATTAACATGGACTGTTTCTTCTTCACAACAGGATTGTGTGGTTGTAGCAGCATTCGTTTAATTAAAAAAAATATTTTCTTTAATCTCATCTTCTCCAAAACAACCAAACACCTGAAATACTAAATGTCCCAGTGATTCTTGAGCTGTTCCCTTGGGCTATTCCCATGTTTGCCTTTCTCACAGGTCTGGCTTAGGACTGTAGGACTGCAGCTGTGTGGAAGTGAGGCGTTAGGTGTCTGAAATAAACACGCTCCTAATGACATACTATTCAAAACACTGAAAACCACTGAACTAATTAATCACTCAGTTTGTTTTCTTTTTCGTAACAGTTTTTAGTTAAAATCTACAAAAGATACCTTCAGGTCACTAATGTGAAATTTCTGTCCAATCAGATTAACAAGAGAAGATGAAATAAAACAATTAATGCAGACTTACTCGCCCATGTATCCCTTAGAGGTGGAATGAAAAGAGGCCAGCTCAACGTTGTTAGAGTACTCAGGTCCCATCTCGTACAGAATCTTTTTGAACGAATGAAACTGGCATCCTTCAGAGTACACATTGTCCTGGTAAACCTAAACAGTCAGAAGACATTAATGTACTCCGTTCCCCCAGCTAAGGATAAAAGATGGCCTTTTAGAGAGCCAGGTCTGCACTGAAGAAAGTTACATCGCTTGTAACTTAAGCCTTTAGAATACACAAGGTTCTTTGTTAAATAATCATTACTGTAATTATATGTTTTATCTCATGTGGCCTTACTTAATAATTCAGCCTTTGGAAAAACAGCCGACTCTTTATATAATTTAGCCTTGACTCGTATATTTAAATTGATTTTTCTTGTTTATTTCATTTCAAGTGGTCTGAATATCACATAGATTTTTAGGTCAGTTCCTGCAAAGCTTCTTCCTTAGTTTTCCTGCTTCTGTCCCCTGTGCTTTAGCTCAAATCTCACATTAATAATCTTCTATGTTTGTCCATATCTTAATATGGTAACAGAGAATCTGCTCCCTGTGCTTAAAAAGCAGCAATACCACATGTGGGACAAAATCAAATTTCATCTGCTTGCTTTTAGCTTTGCTTTTGGGAAAACAGAACATTCCATTACCTCATCAGCCAGAAGAAAAAGTTTCTCTTCCCAAGCAAAGTGTATCACATCTTCAATGCACTTCCTGCTTTGTACCTGTCCTACAGATTGATTTTTGAATCAAGAAAAATAAAGTTAGTGGAGCACACAAACTGTTTAGCCCAGATCTAGTTAGACAACTAACTGTTCAATAAAATATCCCTGTCTCAGAAGAGAGCTATTCCATTTCAGAACACAATTCAATAAGTGTGAAATCAAGAGACACAATTGGAGGGGTTATGGTTCAAGGTAATTTAGTCCATCTCAAGCAAAGGAAGCATGAGGTACAGTAATCACTCAATAATTAAGAGCAGTCTTTGTATAAATGATCTTTTCAAATCCTCACATGCCTAATGATTAAACAAAAACAGGCTATTTCACAATGTTGTTTAAGCATAAGTTTGACAGATAACTGCAGGGAGTTTAATTATTTTGTTCCTGTTTGTGAGCTGAGCCATGCTAATTGGCATTGTGCCTCCCTAACTCAAGTACCATGCATTGACTCAAGCCAATTTTCTTCACAAGTGCAATGAGCTGTGGATATATACATAAGGATTTTTTGCTGCAGTCAGCTGACAAGCAGCAGGAAGAAAGTTTATGCCTGTTTACACCCATTCAGATTGTTTTTATTATCTTCTGTCCCCAAGCCATTAAAAGGGAACTAGTTTCTCACTAAGTAACATCAACTACACAAAGAAATTCTTCCAATAGAGGCACTGGTTGTCACTGAGTTCAGTGCTGCCCATAGCCATTGCCATTGCCATGTCACGGACTAGATTTTTGGTAAGGACCAAAAGCAATTGAAAATCATTCCACATGTCCACTAAGTTGAGTGGAGGCTGTGGCTTCAGATGTGATCCAGTGAAGTGAATCTGCTCCTTCCTCTGTCCCCAAATTCCTGGAGTTCCATGATACTGAAAACAAGTATCTAAAATTATGGTGTGCTATTCGACTTGAAGCACTGATCTCCAGAATCCAGCTTTACACATTTGGTATGTGTTTTGGATGTGCCTGCAGTGTCAAATGGAAAGAAAAAAAAAGAAAAAAGATCTCAAATGTTTTTTCAATGGAACTGCTACAGACCTGTGGGATTTCCTGGGTTGATGATGCAGAGCACTTTTGGATTGCAGTATGCCTTGGCTTCATTCAAGGAGCGCCGAAGTTCATTTACATCTAGAGACCAGCAGTTTTCTTCATCCAAGTAGTAGTTCACCTGGATGGCATCTAGTTCAGATATGACTGCTGAATACAAGGGATATTGCGGTATAGGGATCATCACTCCTGTTCGGGATTTTCCACCGCCTGAGACCAGGATCTTTAAAATTGACTGGGGAAAAAGTAAAAAATAAAATAAAAATAAAAATAAAAAATATATGTCAGAATTAATAGTATACTCTAGAATAAGTTATTGATCTTCCTCTTAAAAAGATGTAGAGCTAAGGAAGCTTTCCATTCTCAGAGCTGGTAGCCATTTTCTCATTCAATGTAAGTTATGGTCAGAAAGAGGATGCTCTAACCAAGCTTCATAGCATTCCTCTGCACATCACTGCTAAATGTCTGACCAACTTCAAAATCTTGGGAAAAATTCTGATCAGAAATTCTGAGCTCAAGGGAGAACTGAAAAGAGGAATATCAATACCAAGATCAGAAATTATTGCTGGGGCACACGGAGGTTCTCCTTTGGGACAGACAGACCTGTTTCAGCTGAGTGCTAGTGGCCAGGTAGGAGCAAAGCTGGCATTATGAGACTGACATTATGGTTTCATGCTAAAGAAATATGAAAGATGAGAAGTGTTCATATCCTAGAGTGGAAATCTTGTGATTATAGGTAGTTTATGCTCAGAAGACACAGACAGAAACGTAATGCTTGTACTAAGATCAGTCCAGATCTTAGTATCTCAGTACAGATACAGCTGTGTGTCTCAGTGGGGGCTTGTATGGAAACTGTTGAGTCCTGGCGTGAACCACTCATTGATCACCTGGGGAAAGGGCCCGGTCAGCCCTGTGAGCACAGGTGAGTTGAGCTGTGAGAGTGGAAGGGGTGGAGCCTTTTAGACCTCATTTAAGGGCTGATTGCCACTACAGGAAGATTTTGGTTGGAGATCTGTCTGTTGTGGAGTCTTTCCTATGAGCCTGGATCTTTGGGGACAGGTGAGCAGCTTCACTTTTCCTTTGAAGTATCGTGTCCATGCTGGTTTCTTTGCTGTTACATTCCTATATCACCTTTCCACCGCATTAATCTTTCCAATTGTAACAGTGTTGGTTTTTTTTTAATGTCTTAATGGGATTTAAAAAAAAAAAAAAAAAGTATTTGTGACAAGTAGAGAGATTTCTTGGCTTTTTTAATCTAGGGAGAACTCTGAAGTGCAGGTGCAATCAGATCAGGTATCTATCACTATGTAATTAGAGTGTAAAACAAAAAGTTGCACCTGCAGTACCCTTGAAGTGTCCCACAGGTTCTAGCACAAAATCTGCCTTCCTGTGCTTCTCATCACATTTGGACTCAGATACGAGGCTAATAATTTATAATCAGCATCATCACCCACCACTAGCTGAAAAATATCGAGCATCCAAAAAGTGTCATTAGAACAAAATGCAAATTTAAAAACAAGCTCTTTAACGTGCTCTGTCCCCTAAGTGATGAAACAATAGTTGTTCTGTTCTTGGAGGTGCTAAATAACGAGACTCATTGTACTGCTGACATTTTACCAATGGCAGAATGTGATATAGATTTGATATGCTATGCTGACGTTCCTGGCAAGCTGCCAGTACAACCCTTGGCATCAGAAACTCTGGGAAGCCAAGTCATTAAAATTATCTGGAGAGCTGTGTCAGAACGCTGTCATTCTGAACTCTGCCACTAGATGTCATTAAAAAAAGACACACTATTACCCTGTTATTACTAGGTCTCATTTAAAAAAAAAAAAAAAAAAAGCAAACAACTATTGGTTGTTTCAGTATCAGTAAACGTGTCCCTGTAATGCAGAAATCTAATAGGGGTGGTTACTCCTCTCTTAACTGAGGATTATCTTGGCCAAAGCCAAAACCTCATGCTTCTCCCAAGCAAACTAGCTGTTGGAACTGAGATTCTCACTGTCATTAATATGTGCTGCAAGTTTGCCAGAAAGAAGAGCTCTTGAGGCTTCTCACTTATTTGCCATGGATTCATACCTGCTAACCTTCAGTGATTATGCATCACAACTACTAAGGACACCAGTCTGGATGGGCTGCCTCAGCTCATTTGTATTTAGACATGTATAGAGCTTATAATATTTATTCAGGGGGTACTGGTCTGTATAAATCTAGAGACAGTGTTTCCATGGGTCTGTTCCATAGCTGGCACCTTAAGTCTGTGTAATTGATGTACTGATTATCTACTTAATTTTACTGCAGTATCTGATCAAACTAATGGGAATTTGTCAGACCAGATATTCAGCAGAGATCTATATTTCTGAAGGTAACTAATGAATTATAGTTTACAGCAAGAAGAAATAGATTTAATTTTAATACTTACAGTAATACCATCGCTAGCACCAGTGGTAAGATATATGTTATCTGGATCTGCAGGAACTCCTCCATCTCTTCTTTCAATGTATGAAGCGACATCTTCACGGATGCAATTTATACCTTGGCTGGCAGTGTAAGCTCCTGTGGAAAGCAGAATGAGATAAGAGTTAGGTACAATGAATGTTACATTTACTGTTTGCTAGCAAGACTCTGGAACGGGTAGCATACAAAGTAGTTCCTATGTGTAAGAGTTTTGAATCCCTGAGATTTCATTTTCTTTCTAAGAAGTGGGAAAGGAAGTTGGGTTGTTCATTTAGCAAAATAATTTGAGTCTAGAAAAATACAATAAGAATCACTAACATACAGAAATAATATACTGGGTTGATTAAAAAGTAGGCTGTAATGGATGCTTTGCAAATTGGGTCAGCAATCCCATTTTTACTTTCTTCCAGTTGCTTTCATTATGCTGAAAGGTCAATCAACAATTACGTAAGGAGCAGGAACAAGGAACAGAGATAGAAAGGAAAATAACTTCTTAAAAATCCATGACAGAAATGAGATTTTTCTTTGCATCATGAAAATAAAATAATGCCATTTCTTCCCACAGTCTGAAAATGAAAACATCCTAAACTGCTTCCCTCTCTCTGCCCATGGAGGCAGCCACTTGCAGGTTACCTGTAGCAGAGACTAATAGTATCACCCCAGTCTGCCAGGTTTGCATGAAGTTTACAGACAAAATTAACAATCCTAAATTAAGATTTTAGATGTCTGTGCACTGACATGTGCAGCAAGAGTGAAAGTAAGACCAAGCTTAGTTTAGGACTGAGGGAGAATGAAATGACAAGTGTACACATAATTTAGAACACTGTCATGAAGCTGTAGAATCTTTTCTGCTTGTTGGGTGGAGTGGAATGATTGTACCTGACTTCACTCTATTAACTCAGTTATATGCTAGTAGTCAGCCTAATAATACTTCTGTAGCAATGTGACTTAGATCCTTTGTAGGGACTGTGCATTTGTACTGCACAGAGTGGCAGTTCAGGGCACAGAGTTCTCTGATGTCCTAAAAATTTACTTTTGCAGTAAAGTTATATTAGGTTTATACAAAGGTATTACACCACAGCTAGGAAGTTCCTGTTATTGTAAGACAACAAACCTAGGCTGTCATTCTGTTCTGTGCTTCTTGGAGGGCTGTGTCCCATAACTGAGTAGGAATAAACAGGAATCCTGAATCCAATTTTGAGGTCTATGGTTAATTGTACTTGGTTGGTATCTTTGACTGGAATCCTTTAGTTTGCACTGGAGGATGCAAATTATATTTAAAAAAAAAAAAAAAAAAATTAAAAAAAAAATGCCATAAATCAACTTGTCAAAAGAATCTCAGAGTATTTGAATACAAGTTTAGGATGTCTGAGGCTTCATACATGGTCTGCAACTCTGCACATGCATTCTCTTCAAGCCATGTGTTTATGGAGTGCTGAATAGAGGCTGATGAGCAACCAATGGCAAACAGTGGGGGCTGGTATATGGCCCAGAGGTAGATGGTGAGCAGGCACAAACCAATAGAGCAGATCAATAATGTATGCGGTGTTCTTGGTTTTCAGGAATTTAGATAGGAAGTTGTTCTCAGTACATACCGTATCAGGAAAAATATTGTGTACTCTATATTTATGTATTTACAGATCTTATATTAAAAACATATATTCTGAATGATCATTGCATTTGAATATTGCAGGTGTTTTAGGCCTACTGAGCTAATGCAAATTATTTGAAGTATATGATGACCTAATTTAAAAAAAGAGGTGATTTTACGTGGAATCAAGTATTTCTGAAATGCTATACAAGGCTGATTTCCTTTCAGTCACTCCAGAAGCACAGGACAGAGACTCAGCATTCTGAGAACTCCTATGTCCCTACATTTGAAAATCACTACAAGAAAAAGACTGAGGAAAAATTCACCTGTATCCCTAGTAACTCTTACATGGCAATTAGTACAGTGTTACTGAAGTGTTGGGAAGTAAGCTAGGAAAGGATTTGTGGAGCAATTTCTCAGTTTTGGTAACTGTGTATTTTATGTTTTACTTTTCCTGTGAGCCACACTGATTTCTCCCCCTACTGTTTTGACCTAGGCCATCTCCCATTGGACTTGTTATCATATAAAACAAGATGAGGAAATTTCAGCACTGCACGTATTGAAACTGCTTTAGTTGATTCTGTTGCACATAGGAGCAACTGGAACAGATGCTTACCTAAGCTGTTACCTCCACAACCCTGCAAGATCCGTCTCGCTCGCTTTTTTGCATCTTCTGGAAAACTTGGGCTGTCCAACAGGTTTGGGTATGTGCACAGTGCCACTACCTAGAGTGCCAAGAAAGCTGTAAATTGGCCACTGCTCAGTGGTTATTTCAAGTTCGTAATGTTTCTGTGAACTTTCCTTGAGCAGGAGGATCACAAATACTAGGTAATTTAAAACAAAGGTTATTGATGAAGGGGTTTGCAGTTGTTTCTTTAAGGGTAGTGCTTGCAAAGTGAAGAAATTCTATCAGGTTCCAAGTTCTGCTGATAAAAGCAGTTATAGAGTTGTTAACTATTTGTATTACGGATGGTAAACACTGGAATCCAAGTGAGCTATGCATAGTGCAAACACAGTAAAACAGTTAGTTATACAGAAGGGGAACTCTCTAAACAGGTCTGTCCTCCACTCTTTGTGTGTTATTAGCCCACTTAATTGACAGGAAATAAAGAGTTTAGGTATAGAACAGAACTGAAAAATATGATCAGAATTTTAAATCCCAGTAGCATCTTCTGATAATTCTTCCCTAAAAGAACTCCTTACCAATTAGAATGTGTGGTAATATTTAATTAAAAAAAAGAAGTGATGATATGGAACATAGGAAAAGTAGAAACATAACCTAACAGAATTAGTTTATGGAGGAATGTAAGGCATAAAGATTCTGAAGGCCTGGCTTGAGATCAGCTTTGATTCACACTCCCGTTTTTAGGTTCACATGGTGTCCAATGGATGGGCTGTTATCATCTCATGGAAAGGTGACTAAATAATTGAACTGTGAGCACATACTGTCACGGGGAGAAGGGGTTTCACATTTACACAGTATTTTACTTAATAACATTGGTGGATCTGAGTTAACTTGAAGGAAGCTTAGGTCTTTCTAGTTTGTGGGCAGTTTGCTGTGTAGCTCAATTTTATCATCTCAGTACGTAGATACCCAGAATGATGCTGCTTCAGTGTGGCCTGTAACTCTCTAAATTTGTATTATAGGCTCAGGATTTTGTATGTGAGTGAGGGATGTTCTAGTATGCTATTTTTATTAGCATGCTATTTATTTAAATAGTATAAAAATACTTTTAATAAACAATAAAACATACAGTTTCAAAATGGTATGCATTTAAATAGTGTAATAGTTGGGTTATTTTTTTCAGTACGCTGCTGTAAAATCAGCAGCAGTGTAAATGAGCGCACCCAGCTGCATGCAGATCTTAAAGTGTACTGTCGGATGAAGAAAGGCATTTACTTTTTTCCTTAAGGACAATCACTTTCTTTTTTGAAGTACACTGCAGATAATGAATGTGCTGACTGATAATACAGAGGAAGTGGCAGGGGAAAGGATGGACGGGGAGTAATCTGAGGAGTAAGAAAATCTACTATGTTAAGAGAAAATACAGCAAGCATTTAGGCTGAGGATCACAATTTATAACTTGTTATGACAGACTATTCTGACTGTATGTGCAACTGTAGACGTAAATCAAACAGATGTTGAGGTATCGTCACATAATCAAAAAATCAAGAATAATATTATAAAATATTCTTACCTGACGAAGGAAGGTGATTGGCCTCTGTCCCATTGCCTGTGCATCTCCAATGTTGGCTTTAATTACTTCAGTAAAAGGTTTTTTGATTCCCTAGATAGAGATAATTCACAACATACTGTTAGGGCTGAAGCAGCTGATAAGGCTTCCTTCTTTGGCTGTGATTAAACAGTATGTAGTCTCAGAAAAGAGAAGTTTAATGGAAAGCTTAGTGCATTTCTTATAAAGTACTACCAGTAGATCTTAAATGTGACTGTGACATGTTTTTATACAATTAGTGGTCTGCTTTTTATTTTCATTTTCTACTGCCTACAAATGAGAGGTTGGTTTGCATGGAAACTACATGTGTGAGCTGGAAAAGATGATAGCAAGGCATTGTGAAGTAGCAATAATAGAACAGCTCATTTGATACACCCGCAGGAGGAAGGGCTCAGTGAAGAAGCTACAAAGATCAGAGAACATCTGAAAACTCCACCAACAAGAGGAATCTAAGATATTTAGTACTTTTTTCAGTTGGCCTATATACTCCTTGCTTCTTTATTTTCTGAATATTTGCAATAAATATGCATAATGTTATGACCCCACTTTACCATATGCAGCTGTTCTGTAGAGCCCACAATAGTAAGGCCCTATATGATAAACAGCAAAAGTGCTAACTAATCACCATGTGTATTGAAAAGCTTCCTAATCTCTGAAATATGAACAGGCAGATGTTTTTACTGATTAGTTTTCTGTACTGAATCACTTGTCACAACCTGCTGTATTTGGGCTGAACTTGCAAAGCCCCTTTCTGGCCCACGTATGTACAGCAAGTTACCAGGTTTGCATATGGCTGGCAAGGCTTAACTAATTATTGGTTTTCCACGATGGATTGTGTGCAAAGATAACGATGACCAAAACAATAGAACTGGCCAGCAAGTTCCTAGGTATGCCAAGGTTTGGAGGCTTGCAGCTACCTACTGTGGCTAGCAGGTTATTCTAGATAATGTGGTTTCAGTTCCCCCTGCAGATGCCGTTCAAGGCTTACATAAACAATACCATTTACATTTTTCTTTTGAATTTAACTAGGTAGCTATAAATAGTATTAAGACAAGGCAGTGGAACTTAGATGATCCTGCTTTAGTACCATTAAAGCATTTTACGTGGCCTTAAATTTGGCAGGAATTTTTTCTTTTAAGGTTTACTTGAAGTAATTGAAAGTGGTACACTGACTCCATTATGTCATTTGCATTTATGCTTACTAGTATAAACAAGTGCCTAAATAAAGGTTGCATTTCAGTTTTATGTAACGAAGTTAGAGATATCCGATAAAGATTACAGCTATTCAAGGCTGGAGTTGGGTAACTTCTCAGCATTACAAACAGTTAGAAATAGGTTGGGGATCACTGACAGCTGACCGTTGCCAATTCCAGACTCAGTGTAAGTGCCATCACTGTCTTTGAGCTTCAAATACAACAATATAACCATCACCTGCTCCTTAAAACTTACCCTACTCTTGCTACTAAGCTGATTAATATGGAGAAAACAACAAAACATACTTAGACTATCTTACTGGAAAATCTTGATGGAGATAGAACAGCTGGGGTTGTACGGACTGTTCCTGCACACCTGCTCAATGTCTGTCATCCTACTGAATAATTTGTATTTCTTGGCCTCGGCTATAGAGCTTGTTTTTTTCCTTTAGCAAGAGAGATGCTTTTAAATAACTGGGACCTTTGCTTTCCCTGGCTGTGAGTTAGTATCAACAGTTGCTTAGAACTGTCTTCTCAAGATTCTCTATATCTCTTCCAGTGAAATATAGGAAAAATAAATATTATGACTACATAGTTTTCTCCTCGTATATTTGTTTCTTGATTTCTCCTCTTTCTACGGAATGAGGGAATATCAGAAGTTGTGTTGTTTTGATTCCTCCAGAATGAAAATTCTTACTTTGCAATTTCATAAAGAAGGCAAAGGAAACAATAACAAGCAAGAAAAAATGAAGAATGCTAATGAGTCCAAGTTTCAAAGTAAGGATATCAGAAGCTGCCATCAAGAGAAGTCTAGGCAGTGCCCATGACTGCACATAAGTTCAAGGTGGAGATTTATTCCAAGCCTGGACACAGAGGTTTTAGTCACAGGTCTTTTGGGTCAAGGTTTCCCTATGATGATGGCAATCTCAGGAAAGATTACTGTCAAGTACTTCTCAGAAACTCTGTATAAATGTCTGTATGAAAGGAGATGTGAATGTAATGTTGGTAACCTCAACATCAGGCTGTGGAACACCAGGAGAAGCACTGAAACACAACATAATGTTTGTGAGGGCAAGGTTTATTTTGCTGCAGGAGGCAGAACAGTCTTTGGCCATGTCAGCAACCTGTCTGTGCTGGGAAAATATAAGTCCCTGGCAAGCCAAGAAACATTCAGGGAGAGCAGAAACTGGTCCATAGTCTTTTCTCTCTCCTTATATATATATAAACATATAAAAATATATGCATGTATACTATCTATATTTACATATGTAGCATTCATTTCTAATTTAGTAGGGACAGGCTTTCAAGGCATGTTGTGGAGGCAGTCTGGCTGGGTTTGGCTGGATTGCAACTGGCTTATACTAATGGGGTTAAGCAGGCAGAGATTTGGAAAAGTGAAGCTTGCAGAACAGGAGCTATAATAACAAACTGTGGAGCAGTAAGTACCGATCATACTCATGCCTACTGAAGAGGATATGAACCATGTCAAGGAGAAAACCCATCCTTCAGCTCTACAAAACAATCAGTGCTACCACCTTCTGCCTTCAGTGGCTCCTCTCTCCCTGAAAGTGTTTCATCTTCTGAACAAAGCCAGTCTTCTGCCATTCTATTGAAATCATTAGCAAAATGTGGCCTTTTTTTTTTTTTTGAGCTGAAGAAACCATCTCACACTTTTCAAATTCAGGTGTGAAGCAGAACGTATAAAAATACATTCAATGTTTTTTCAATTGCTGCCTTTGTGGTAATTGACAGGATTCTAAGAGAAGAAATGAGTCTCCCCAGAACACTTTAGAAATAAGTTCCTTCAGAAGTTATTTTTGTCAGTCTCCTTTTCTCAGAGGAACCGCAGTCTTTCTGGGAGACTATGTGAAAAGCCTTTGAAATTCCAAGAAGGTCAGACAGAACACTGATACAGTTAGAGTAATTCTAAGTATCATACCACATTGAGACAAAGGACTGTTATATGTGAACCAGAATTAACTGGTGCAGACTTTGTGTAGTCAAACACATCTGGAGAAGCTTCCTTTTCTCCTACGTATCCCCATGACTTTGAGAAACAAAGCTAGAAAGAGGAAAAATATGAAATGAGGAACAAACTCACTGGGAGAAAGTCAGCACGTAAGAAGTGTTAGGTGAATTATTTGCTTAAAGTAGAGGTATGATGCCAGAACATTCAGTATCACAATGAACTAGCAAGAAGCCAAAGCACTGCTAGCAGCTGGTATGTCTTGCGGGAGTTTTAGCATGCCTAAGAGGTTCCTTTTACAATGGTGCCATCAAAGAATGCTGGGAAATTGTGTGCACTGTGCCCAGAAAGAGCAAAGAAGAGCACAAACAAAAAATGTACAGCAACGTTTGCTAAAGTCTTAAGCAAATTTCAGGGGAAAAGCCTCAGTCTGAACATAGGTTTGTGTGCTTTGAATTTGGTAATGACCGAACTAAGCTAAAACTGAACTGAGAAGGGTGAAAATATGAAGTGCTTTTAATCCCAGAAGAGCAATGTGGTGTTTCAGCTGTTTTAGAATTTCAGAATTTGTCTGCTTTGGGCTGTTTTTCATTGATTCCTTTCCATTGGCAATTATTTGTGCCTCCTGTTGATGGTTATCGGGCAATAACACCACACTATGAAATCCTTTTCCTTAGCACAAGCCAAGCCTGGTTTTGTTGTGACTTGCACAAACAAGCTGTATAATCTGTGTAATAAGAGAGCTGGCAAAACCAAACATTTCAGCATAGTTTAGATATACTCTGTAGTAGCCAAGTGCTTTTCTCAGAGGGCAAAGAAAGCACTGGCCAGAGGCCCGTAACTAAAAGAGACTTGAAGGCCTGAATTAGCATTGCAGTCTATTTATTAAAACAGCTCACGGCAGGAAAAACGCTGACCTGCTTACCACAGAGTGAGGCTTTGTGTTAAGTGTGTGTAATTCATGCTGACAAGGTCTGCTGTTGGAGGCTAGGAGAAGGCAAATTCTGGATTTTGACTTGAAATGGCAGTGGCGACTTGCATTGCTTTAGATGAGAAAAACAGTGTGGCTGACCATTAGCTGGCAGGTGTGATGTTACCAAATAGGAATTGTCCTTATGTTACTTTTGTCTTATATGTGGTTCAAAGTACATTTGCATTCAGAAATCTTGTCTGCATTCATGAAATCCTAGATTTGAATGTGACTGTAAATAACATAGCTAGAATAATGCCTGTTAGAAGGAGGTTAGACAATAGGATCTTCTCAGATTGAAGACCTATTTGAGAAAAAGACTATGTTGGAATTCATTTTGATATCATATTCATCAAGGAAAGATCAAATCTTGTGGTCTGCATGCTTCTGAACATACAGGTTTGGTAATCATATTCTTAAGGTCATGCCTCTTCATCTGCAGTAGTTTTCCCCCTTACTGAAAAGCATAGGTTTTAGTATGCAACATGTACTGCAGCTGAGGAACAGTAGTTCTGCCTTAGTGAGGTCACAAGCTTTTGCCTGGTAGATACTTTCTTGGTGTGTACACAGTCATGTATTCAAAGCAGGAAATTACAGGATGGTAATTTAAGCTTAGCATCTTTCGTTACTGGGTGTACCAGTCAATCTTGCATCCTTTTCTTAGCATGTCAGATTATTTCTGCGTGTCATCACTGTAACTGTTTTATCTTGCCACAAATCCTAGGGACACAGTCAATTCCCACTTACATTAAGTCTTGATTTTGAGTGACATCTTTCTGTTCAATTTAGAAGCCTAAAAAATTGTTTTATTAAAGGCAAAAACAAAACAGATGTAGGTGTATAGAGACTGTACATTGCCACTACATGCAAGTAGTTCTGGACCCAGTGGTGGAATATGAAATCCACGTACGCTGATCTGAAAGAACTTTCTACATGTTACCAACATGTGTTTGCATACCACCTCTCTGCCCCTATGTTTCTGTCTCAATAACTTGGATGTTTAGAACAGAGACTTAATGTTGTAGTGACTTGCACTAAGCCGGTTTAGCCTCTGGGAGTTACATGAGTTGACTTGTGGATCCTAAAATGTTATTTAATATGCTTGTGCTTTGTAAGGACATTTAAGCCCACTTAACTAGACATCCAATGAGTTATGTAAAACCTAAGCAGGAAATTGGAAAATGGGAGTTTAAGTGAGAGATAGGAAGGTATCTTCCATAACATGGTCAGTTAAAATTAGCACTAATGCAAAGTAACAAATCAGGTATATTTGCTACCTATATAACAATAAACCTTGTTATTACTCATTATGTAAAGAGAAAGGCTCAGTCCTGAGATTACATTATTCTTGCATGGCCTTCATGCTCAGGCTAAAATTTCTAGTCTGAAATGTAATTAAAGTCAATACTTGATATGCTGGCCACCTATCAGCAAGTCTCAAAAACAACTGATAGACAAAAGTTCATACTTGTTGGAGTTCTGTTGAGGGAATAATCATTCGTTAAAACATGCCTGTGCTTGAGCTTGCTTTGTAAAATGTTCAGCAACACCAAGAAAGTGGCTGTAAGTTCAGTGTCTCATATCAGTAAGCCACCATCAGCTGGTTATTACTGTCAGCAAAGGGGAAGAGAAATAAGTTTTTCACTTTTGAAGCACAATGCTTTTTCAAAAAAAAAAAAATATATATATATATATAAATATATTAAAGGAAAGTATTTGGGTAAGTGATTTTGCTCCAGCTGAACAGATTTAGCTTAGATGAAAAGTTTAGTTTTCTACTTGTACCAATACAGATCACAGGTCAACAAAATTTATGAGGTCTAAGTACAGCATGCCTCATCTGCACTCCTGAGTAATGGATCTTATCCTGCTTGAGTAGTGTATTCTAACTTGAAACTTACACTGGTCTAATACTGAGCAGCTTACCAAAGAGGCTGAAATTAATGCCTCCCTTTTACTTGCTTTCTCTCTTTAAGAACTATCCCTTAAATTGCCCAAAGACTTCTCAAGTAACATTTTAGTCCTTATTTCCATGCGCACTGTGGAGTTAAAGCTCCTGTTGGAATCCTTTGCGGTTAACATACAAAAGAAGCAGATGCCAGAAAGAATAACAGAGGAACAGCTATTCAGTATGTGAGTCGGCAGGACTAAACTCAAAGAGGAAAGCTTTCACTGTGCAAACAGCTTCAAGTAGCTATTTTGTAGTCTGCGTAGCAAGCCATATGAGTTACACAAGTATGAAGTCTGAATTGAACTAAGTTTAAACAGAGGGGCCTCTATTGTCTAATTAAACAATGTCTGCATTGAAGATGCTTTTAGTTTACTTAGAAACAAAATATCTAGAGCCATCTCTATAGAATAGGACAAATGCAGATTTACAAGTGGAGGTACCATTGCTTCCCCACTGCCTCATCCTTCTCCCACACCATGCTATGGAGCCCAGGCTTTCCTGTTTGTGCAAAGCTCCTTCCCCATCATAAGTGGTGGAGAAGCTACAGGATAGTGCTTTTGGCAATGAAGAGTAACCACAGATTGAGAGATGCTGTGGGTCATCACCTCTCTCAGACAACCATTGTCAGTCAGCGTTAGTTCCACTGGCAGTGGTGCAGTGCTCACTCTGTGATCTCAGATTGAGAGGGATGAAAAAAAGTAGTTGTCCATTGATGGCTGGAAGTGAAGAAGTTCATCTGACCCATTACCATGCTATTGTCAGATTGGGAACAAAAAAATAGATATTAGCATAACCTATATTTCAATTACAAGGATCCTAGGTACTGCTTCAGGCTGCACAGTTTACTACGTAATAATTCTTTAGTTGATGGTTAAATGATGGAATGAGTAACTGCATTTCTATCAGAAGGGCAAAGAGGAATGATCAACTTGAGCAATGCAGAAGAAAGTCTTTCAGCTGCTTCCTCAGGTTGGTCAGTGTTCGCTGTGAATGTTGTTTTGACTTTCACAGTAACATTCTCTTCCTTCCCTGCCAACAGGTACTTGGTTTTGTTTGCTTTAGTCATTTTAGAGCATAGTCATGTGTTTATGAACACTGTTTGCCATTGATAATATTCCAGGGAATGGCTCAAGGAAAAAAAAAAAAAGCTTTTAAATGGAAAATGCCACATAAGCAGACACAAAGCAGCCGTAACAAACTTCTAATAAAGCAATTGGTAATTACTTGCCTTTCTACTTTTTAACTAGTGCACTGAAGATTATTCTCTTTGCATATGACTCAGCTTGTAATTGAAGGAAGCAGAGGAGTGGGGAGGAGTTAGGAAGATCATATTCTGTTTGTTTTGTCAAATAATATCTCCTGCTCTGTGATGGTACCATGAAAACAAACACTCACTCAGTGGGAATACTGAAAGATTTTGTTCCCTGTTCCTGGCAAATGCTCCCATTAAGGAATCCAACCGCATGGAAAGGCAGCAACACTTTATAATATAAACAAGTGTGCTAAAAATCAAAACATATTTTGAAATGGAACCTTCACCAGCGCTCTGATGGTGATCTCTGAAGTCCAATTTGAAAGTAAAGGTGTGCCTAATAATTATTGAGTTACGCACGAAGATGTTGATGTATATAATACACAGTGAGCTGGAAGCGTGCTTGGCTTTCCAAAATGAGAGCGGCCAACTAACACAATGAGCAAGGAATTAAAATAGTCTCTTCAGCATTGCTATGGCACTGTTGTTCAAAACATGCACTTATCATGTTCTTCCTGCCATACCTACAGTAACAGATTAGTAAGGCTTGTAAAAGCAGTGAAGATGGGGAATAGTATTTGGAATTGTAAGAAGTAGCTCTGCCAGATGCTTTACTCAAAGCTGCCCTACGTCAGTCAGTGCCTATGGTGGAAGGGGAAGCTCTGAGCAGCGCTAACAAGAAGCCACACCTGAACTGCTGTTTGTTTGTTATCATGTCTTACTGTAAGGACTAAGAGAAAAATCTGTAGAACTCGGTGTAAGCACTGAGTGATTTGGATGCTGCATTCGGTCTGATTTGGCCTAGGAGCCTCTGGGATTTGTGGCTGCTATGAGTGCCGACCACCCAGAATCGGGCAGCGCGAGCGTGTTGGGAAGCGGCTCCTCGAACACCTCAATTCGGGCAGCTGAAACCGGGAAATACCGGGTCAGAGATAACCGCAGGATTCCGGCGTTAGGGACGGGGGCAGCGGAGCTGCGGGGACAGCGGGGGGCGGAGGTGCCCGCCCCAGCCGAGGCAGCGCGTTGCGGCCCCGTACCGAGCGCCGAAGTGCTCCGGAGGGCGGTCACTCACCCCGCTCGATACCGCAAAGGACGTGATATTGCATCAAGAGGTCAAAGTGGCAGAAGAGATGTAAATACCGCTTTATGAGGGGATGCTGTATGCGCTTTACGCAACACGCGGCACGAGCAAACAGGAGAGGGTGGCGGCTTTTAGCTTCGCGTTCCTGTCGCATCCCCGTGAAAAGGGCCAGGGGGGAACAGGGCTGGGTACGGGGGATTCCTCGCCCCGGCCGCTCTCGCGTCCTCTCCGCGGGGACGGCGCGTCCGTGGGCAGCGGCAGAAAAGCCGCTCGCGGTTCCAAGGTTCCGAGCATCCCGGCGGGGCGCTGCGCAACCCGGGAGCGGCGCCCGGAGGGCTGTCCCGCCGCCCCTCCGCCTGCCACGTCGGCCCCACGCCGGCCGCAGCCCCGCCGAGCCCCCCTGCGCCCCAATCAGAGGCGGCGGCGGCGGAGGAGTGCCCGGGGGCAGGGCCGGCGGCCGGGGAGCGCTGCCCTGCCCCGCCCCTCCCCACCCGCAGCCCCCGCCTCACCTTCCGCAGCTCCTTCTCGATCTCGCCGGCTTTGTGGACGATGGGGCCCCGCACGGCGTATTCTACCGCCTTCACTTGCGGGTTCATGGATTCCAGAGTCAGGATCTTCTCCCTGCTCGCCTTCTCGTTGATCTTGACGGCGGAAGCCTTGGCAGCGCTGCTCCATCTCGCCGTCCCCTCCGGCGGCAGCCGAGCACCCCGCGGGGGCCGCCCCACCGCGCCGCGCAGCGCCTCTTCCCCGGCGCCCCGGCAGCTCGTCGGCACCCGGCCCGCGGCGCGCCCCGCCGCTGACACGAAGCGGTGCATGGTCGGCACGGGTGCTCTGCGCGGAGAAATGACACCGCCGCCGAAGATCGGTGTGTCCCGCAGTCCAAGCCCGAGGCTGTCGGGATGCGCGCGAGCGAGAGATGCTCTCAGGAGCAGTGCCGAGCGGTGGGCGCTGTCACACGCGCGATCCTCCCATGTCCGGATCCCGCTAACTTAATCGCGATCGATACAAGTGATCTCGCAGCCGTGCGGTGCCGCGGGAGAAGCAATAAGTCCCACCATTGCATCAGACGGCACCGCACAGCCCCGTTCCCTCCGGCAGCGCCCGCGCTCAGTGCCCCGCCGCAGCCCCGTCTGCAGCCATCCTTACCGAGCCGTGCCGAGCAGAGCCGTGCCCGCCCGCGGCACGCCAAGGTGGGGATTGCAGCAGCAGGCTGGCGTCGCGCTGCCTGGCGGGTTTTGTAGTTCCTGCGGCCCCGGGCTGCGCCTGCCCACAGCATCAGGTGATGGGCAGGGAACTACCGCACCCACAGTGCCCCCGCCCGCCGCTCCGCATTGTCTGCCGCCGCGCACCGCGGCTGGGGATGTCGGGGGGAGCGGGAGGGGGCAGAGCCCGCGGGGGGATCGACGCAGCCCCGGCTCCTTTGGCGGACCCCGCCGCCTTTGTCTGCGGCTGTTTTCCTGCTCGGTTCTGCGAGCCGCGCAGCGCGGCCCCAGCTGAGCCGCCCCCGTCGGTGCGGAGATGCGGTGGGCGGGGGCTCGGGCCGGGGGCTGCGGGCGGGCACCTGCTGGGCGGCTGCGGCCTCCCGGGGTGAGCGGGAGCCGGCGGCGCTCCCCTCCCTCCTTCCCTTCCTTCTTCCCTCCTGCCGCCCGCTGCGGTGCTGCGCTGCTCCGGTCCTCCCTTCCCTCAGGATCCATCCGCTGCTCTCACAGTGCCTTCATTGTTTCCAGATGATGGAAATGTTTTTATCTCTCGGGTTCAGTTTTGCTCTCAGAGCGGGCGGCTGGAGAGCTGCCATCAATACGGCAGCGGCTCGTTCGGGGGGCGGGGAGGTAAATGCTCCCTTCTTGGCATCCGTCGGGAGAAGAAGGCCCGGCTCGCCCCTCCTGGGTGCCCAGAAGAGCCTCCTTGTTTGTGCTCAGAGAGTGGAAAAAGGGACCATTCACTCAGGAATATTCCTATGACCTCATGTTACCTCCCCGAGGAAGAGCCTGGCCTGCAAACCGGGATCATTTCTGACTTATTTCTGTACCTTATTTCTCTTCCTTTCTCTTTCTCCACTGACTTGGAGAATGGAGGAAAATAGCTTCCTATTTTAGGGACCTAATTAGATGGTTCAGGACTCGGGCTCTGTGCTGCATGGCTGGGTACATTCCTCTGGCAGATGAAGAAAAGGAAGCTGCTTTGGCAGTGTTTGGCTTTATTTTGTTCATGCCACTCCATCTTTACTCTTTTCCCGTCTTCACTATTTCCTCTTTCTAATGAGCTTCTGCTTGCTGTAGCGTTTAGCTCCATAACCAGTTAGCTCTAATTCTTGTTCCATTTCAAGTGCAGCACTTGAGCTCTTACTCTGTGCTACTTTAAAGAAAATTCATTTCTTTTATTCAGGGATTTAATTTGTTATAATTTCTGTTATACCTGTTGTACCAAAAGCCTTTTGTTGTCTATTGCTCAGCTCATGAAGGCTAACAAGGGTCTGACCCTCCGTGTCCTCTCTCCAGTATTCTGTACCCAAAATGACCCAAAGGAGCACTGTGTTGGGAACTCAAGTTCTAGGAAGGACATTTTGTTTATCCGCAGACTTGCTGGACACCTTAGTTTGAGTTCATCAAGGTCAAAATGCTACAAATCTAAGTCAGGTGGATTTGGAACCAGTCATTTTGTTAGGGAAGTACAGAAATCAACCTTTGCTCTTGGTGTACCCTGTTCCACCCCTCACCCGCCCCCCAGAAAGAGCTGGCAAAGCAGAAAGTTTCCAGTGCGCACTGCCACCGTATCTCTGATTGATCCCAAGGAGGACAAGGCACGGGCTGCTGCCCGGCGGCCCTGGCTCTGCCTCCAGCTGGCAGTCCAAGCAGGGCCTTGTTTGCAGATTCTGTAATGCTGCTTGTTAGCACAGCAGCATTGGGAAAAGGCTAACAGTCATACAACACGTTGCACAAGTCAAAGCATATGCTTGTAATAAAGTAGTTGAGTGAATACATGCAGACTTGAAATTCAATAGTTTGATTAATTTCCCACGTTTAGAAATGTATGCAGTGGTAAATAAATAGGATGAAAAAATGCCTTCTGTGTTCAACATAATATGAAGTGTTGTTTGTGTTACAGAAGAATGTATTTCTTTAATGATGATAAATGTATGTTATTTGAATATGGATACTTTCAAGAAGGTAATGGCACATGACGAACTTGCAGTTTTGGAATAAAAATTCATCATTAGAAGCAGGGTAGATTTAGATTAGATAGAGGGTAGATTTGGATGAGGATAGACTAAGGCCAGATATTAGGAAGAAATTCTTTACTGTGAAGCTGGTGAGACACTGAAACAAGTTGCCCAGAGCAGGTGTGGATACTCTCACCTGGAAGTGTTCAAAGCCAGGCTGGATGGGGCTGCGAGCACTCTGGTCTGGAGGGAAGTGTCCCTGCCAATAGCTGGGGTTTGGAACTAGATGATCCTAAAGGTCCCTTCCAACCCAAACCATTCTATGATTCTGTCTTCTTGCTTTTGGATGTTAACAGCAAAACTCACAGTGACTTCAGGAAAGGTGATAGAGTTGGTATGACTGCATTTGTACGTGCCACTCTGACTTACTGAGGCTTAGCATTCCTACCTACACAATGAGGAAAAGAAAGCTTAACTTGTGAGCAAAGGTACTTTGAAATGAGTTAATGAATGTTTGTAACACAGTTGTGCAATGACCTATTAAGTATGAAGTGTCTTCTTGTATTTGCTTATGGAAATCTTCCTTTCTCTCACCCCTTGCCCCTGGAGTTGAAGGGCAGATAGCATTCATAGTCACAGACTGCTGCTACACCCTGTGGAGGAGACCATGGCTTTTGCACGTTGGCCTGAGATGATTGATAGGCAGCTTATGCAGCTGGTACAAACCATATGAATGCAAGTTTCAGAAGCTAGCGAATGGAGGTGGCACATACTGCTTTCAAGTATAGTCCTTTGATCCCCAATGGCGTGTCCCACCTTTAGTTGTAAAGAAAGAAGATGTTTGGTTTTCTTGCAGACATGAGAAGCTGAGATGAATTTCACAATGCTATTGAGTGGTTGGAGATACGGAACAACAGCAAATGTTTAAATACATGGAAAGCTAGATACAGAGTTGGAGAGAAGCCTTGATAAACAGACCAACAGCTGCTGTCACATGTTTGCATGATGACAGAGCTTCAGCAAGCTGCTTATCATGAATGGGTGCATGGTTTAAACCACATGATTATAATAATGGTGTGGTAGCTGGAAGCTTGTTTTTCTTATGCTTTTTCACTTAAATAAATGCACTGGATAGAAAACTACTCTTAAAATGGCAAAGGGATTTTAACTATATTTAAGTAATAATTAATATTTGAAGGACATTTGATTTTGATGAGACATCAAGTAAACAAAAAATAGGTTGTAAAACTTATGTTTTTTAGGCAAAGAGACAAGCTGTTCTCGTGTTCTGTGTCATACAAGTATGAGAATGAGGAGGACTGCTCCTCGGCAATACTGCTGATGGTGGTAGTTCAGAATATAATGAGCATCTTCAGAGAAATTACTGCTCTGAGTGTTCTACCAACTGAACAGAAACAGTCAAGATCTGGTCCAGAACTCTGTGCACTCAGTGGAAAAAGTGCCAGTTCAGTGACTTTGTATCTTAGTGTTTACTGCCTCTCATTCTCTTGTGATAAGCAAAAATAAAGTCCAATCTCCAACCCAAAGAACAAACCCAAAAGGAAACAGAAACACTCTATATTTTTTTCTCTGTTATAACTGAAAAGGTACTCTGTGAAAATACCGGAATTCAATTTTGAATAGGATACTTTATATACAAGGCATTTAAAATAAAACTGCACGGATGATTTTATTGAAACCAAACTGTTCTGAACAACGTGTGAACTGTAATAATTTTGCACACCTGCGATGGGAAATTCATGAAACCACAACCTTGAGTCTGCTTCTGGGTTTGATTTTATTCACCTTATTGTAAAGGTCTGGATATAGGAGAGAGTCTTTAACATCAAGGGAGTATGAGCTAGAAATGTAAATGTTTCTTTTGAGTTCCAAAGGAAGCACGTTAAGAGTGTGGAGATATGATTTCTTGTGGGTTTTGTACTTGTAAAATTGGAGCTGCGTACCAAAATGCTGCAGTATGTAAGAGCCCCATATGGTAAGCATTCCAGTGAAGGAGAGAATCCTAAGGTCTCAGATAATTCAGATCGGCCAGACTGCTCTGTGACAACTGCATTGAAAAGAAACCATCAAGAACAGACACAGAACTTCATGTGTAGTTTTTCATAAAATACGTGAATGGCATGGATTTATTATTTTATCTTTTTAATTAGTGTAAGACGCATTTTAAGTGCGGCTCTGTCTTGCAGAGTACCACTGTTACTGACATAGAGGTTGAGTACCTGTGCCCTTAAAAAATATGTTTGTTGCTTTTTCTCAGTTCTGGATTAAACCCTAAAGGGATACAAAAGTACTTTTGACACAGTAGTAGTTTTTGACATTCAGAACTCAAAAATCCTGTGTTAATAGATTAGAATAACCAGAACAAAAATATAATAGAATCACAGAGCAGCACAGGTTGGAAAGGACTTTGGAAGATCATCAGGCCCAACCTTCAGCAGATGTCTGTATGATAAATCTTAAAAATCAGTGGTCTAGCAGTGAGTGCTGTCTTGTTTTTGTTCAGTAGGGAAAGAATTCTTATTTTTGTTAAAGTATTTGAACAGCTGTTGCTGACTATTTTATTTGCTCTGAAAAGAAAGGGAAGATATTGTAATAGGACTGTGTTAGTTGTCTTGTATATTCATTAACTCCTTTACTGGACGCTGTCACACACACTGCAGAGCCCCCTGCTGTTAAGAGCCATTCAAAATATTTTTCTATGTTTTGCAATGCCTGAAAGTTCTCAGTTAAGATGAGAAACAAAATCCTGAAATATTTTCCAGGTTCTCACTGCATGATTTAATCTCAATCCAGGAACAAATCTGGATGTCCTGCCTATACAGAACACAACTGTGCTTTTGGCAACAGTCACGGTTTATAGAAAATGTAAACTTGTCCTTGTGTATCTGTGGAGAAAGACCTCTGCTGGCAGCAGATTGGTGTAGGCTGAAAGCAGCACACACAGCGAGAAGGAAAACAAAACCCACCCTCCGAGAGATAATTTAAATACTGACAAGAAAAGGAACACAGCAAGTCAGCCAGTTCTGTCACTCTGCACACAGCAGAAACCATAGCACGGAGATGGATGCTCACAAGTGCAGAATATCTTCTCATACCCTGTGTTGGAGCTGGACTTGGAGCAACAAATGGCTGTGGAGTTCATAGGCATGAATTCTAAGAATGACAGAAAGAGTGGGAGAAACAAAGAGGCTACAGAGCGCTGACATGAGCTGTTAATAATGAGGCTCATGGAGGCAGGGTAGAAACAAATCAATAGGTTGTACTGTTCTAGGAAAGCATACTGCACATGATGAAAATGTTTGGCTCTTTATTCATCATACAGTAATTGTTAGTAAGGATGGAGTTGCATGACAGACAGAATCTTAAGGGGACTTTATAGGACATAAATGTGATTTACTGCTGGGAAATGACATAGCAGGAGTCGGTCACTTTTATCATAGAATCACAAGGTTGGAAAGAACTTAGATACATTCATTGTGATTTAAAATGCAGCATGTAGAGAACCACTCTGAGTATATTTGTGTGGGGAGATGATAATCAGAGTTCAGACACTAGTGTTGACCTACTTTTAATATTTAGGATTTTAAATATTCTAGACACATCTTACCATGTGTACTATGTATTATGAATGGATTTTTGTTTGCCTACAGTTCATAGCACTCACCTATTCCAGCACTGCTTTCGTTTCATAATAGTGAGCATGAAGTGAGCAGTGCACCTGAAGTCCAACTGCTCTTTGTTCCTGTGGTGTAAATCCTGCTCATAGCAAGCATCTTCCCTCTTTTACTTTATGTGAGTAGTTTAAATCCAAAACACTCAAATTATTTCATTGTCTTTAATATAAAATATAGTGCAATTGGGAGCTGTTAGATCTGTCAGCATCCAGATGTGGCATGTAGGACTTCTGGTGGAAAACAAGTAGAAAACCATTTACCAGACAGAGCCTTCTGGTGATTTGAAACTTGCAACAGCTCTACATGTAATCAATTATTTTAAGAAGAATGCAGAACAACAACAAAGATACGGTACAGTTGGTCTATTACTGGAGTATATATTTTCAGTGTCTTTTTTTCATTTACATATATTAATGAATATATAAAGATCTATTTATATATAAATGTGAAATCCAGTACAGTAAGTACAGTATGCTGTACCAATATGGATCAGAATCTAATGCATTTAGGTGGCTCATGGTGGCTTCATGGAGTCCCTTTCCAATGCAAGGTATGTTCCTCTCTAGTAGAATGCTTTGAGGTGGCTTTTCTGTCTTCAGGGCAGCTGCTAAAGAAAGGGCAAGGGAGTATGGGAAAAGTGGTAAAGTGGACTTTAAACAGTTCAGTGGTGATTTTAACCCTCCAATTTCCTTGTTTTGCATATGAAAAACAGCATAGGGCCAGAATCGTGTTGCTCTGTTTTGGCCAGGAGCTCTCTTTGCGGAGCTGCCCTATAGTTACAGAGATAAGCTGTCAACAAGAGAAGTGGGTAAATGACTGTGAGTGATTCTACTTGCACCTGGAACTGCAACCTTCCTCTTCAAACTGTTGACTGAGATATCTTTACTACTCCTTGGGTGACGGTCAGTGTGAAACAAAAATGATTTCATTTTCAAATTTAAAAAAAGATTTTTTTTCACCCTAAAACTGTTACCTGTGGGCTTTGTCATATGAGAAGGTTAACTGTACCAACATTTCCAGTGGTTAAGGTGGGAATGCACCTCTTTACGGTTATAATGTTATGTGACTTCCCTGTGTTATCTGCTGAATATTCTGATTTTCCTTAGTATAGATAGATGAAATTTGTTGTTCTCTATGCTGATTCAGAGCACATTTCAGTTTTTGCAGTCTGTGTTTATGTTACACGCAGCAATAATGTTGCTTAGAAACCTGTAATAAAAGTGTATTGCTGATGTAGAGTACGTGTGGGCTTTTATGAATCTGGAACTCCATTTTCTGGTTTCACAGAGCCTGTAATAAAACAACGTCAACAGCTGAGCTGAATAAATCAAGCAAGAGCAATGCTCCAGACAACATCATTTGGCAACTGGGAGACCATTGTCTGGTCTGTAGGGATGATCAGCAAACCATGGGAAGGTAAGAGCAATCACCAGGCCTTCAGCTATAGGGAGCTTGACTCTGTGTGTGGTTGGGAGAAGTGCTGGTCTCTGCCTGAAGGAAGAGGTGTTTTTTCATTTGACAAGCAGGGGAAAGTGACTTGGGCTGCCCTGGCCGATGAATAAATGCTCTCCATAGACTCCTGTTTACCAAGAGCTGACCAGATGCCTCAAAATAACTCAGTGATGAGGTAGTAGACAGCATTAAAACTAACCTTTAACAAGCGTTCTCTAAACTGCAGTTAGGTGAATTTCCTTCAAAGAAAAATACAGACAGAAACCTGATTAAGACCTCCGGTGTGCTTCCTCCGTGTGGAGGTGCAGCAAGCTGAGTCCAACTTGAAACAACCAAACAAGATTCTGTTACACCGGGCCCAGCGCCAGCCTCACAGATGCTCCCATTGCTGTCCTGCAAAAGCATCACAGGCCCCATGCAGCCCTTTAATATTTGCTGGCAGCTGCACTCGGGGCTATTTTAAACAGAGATCTTTAAAAAAACGATTTTCTGTTGAGGCTTCGGTGCATTTTTCTCCTGTAGACATTTTGTAGCAAAAGGAAAAATATAGTAATAAAAGAAAAGATAGCCAGACTCTTAGAGATCACTTTCCTCTTTGAGATGTACATTTACATGCTGTTGGAGAGCTCTAACTTCTTGCAGTGGAAGTCTTTCAAACTGCTATTTTTCTTTGAAAATGTGTAAGAAACACAAGAGCGCAGCTTGGTTATGTTGGGGTGTTCATCATTCCAGGCGGGAGTGACAGAAGAACCTCGCTTCTATGAGGACACACCACTAGCAAGCACGGCCAGGCGTACAGGCACGAGAGAACAGCTGAGGCGCGAGGCCACAGCGCAGCACCGAGCCCTGCTCCCGGTGGGCGGCACTGGACGTGGTGGGATCTGGACAGGGTGGGCTCTGGAGATGGTGGGCTCTGGACAGGGTGGGCTCTGGCGCCCGTTGCTCAGCTCCCGAGAAGCCGCTCCGGCCGCCACAGCCGAGCCTCCCCGCGGCCGTTAATCGTCCCTGCGCCCCCTCTCTCGCAGTACCGGCGTTGCGCCCCGTGCAGCCAATCGGGCGGCGCGGACGGCTCCTCGCGTACGAGCCCCGCCCCGGCTCCTGCCGGGTGGGCCGGGCTACAAAGGCGGCGTTGGGGCGGGGAGCGGCTCCTTTGTGGGCGTCGGGCCGGGCCGGGCCCTGCGGGGGCCGCGCTCGCTGCCGTTGGTGCGCGCTCCCTGCCGGCGCCGCGCCCCCGCCTTCCTCTCCTCCCGCCCTCCCCTCCTCCCGCCCTCCCCGGCCGCCGAGGGGCGGGGCGGCGGCGGCGCTCCGGCGGCAACAGCATCAGCAGCGAGCATGTCGTCCAGCAGGGCCAAGAAAGTGAAGATGGCCACCAAGTCGTGCCCAGAGTGCGACCAGCAGGTGAGGCGCGGCGCGCTGCGGGAGCTGTGCTGTCCCGTCCTGTCAGCTGTCCCGTGCCTTGCGCCCGGGGCCGCTTTGCCCTCAGTGCCCGTGTGCTTAGCGCTCGCCGCCGCCCGGCCGGCACAGCAGCCCTGCCGCTGGGGCTCTGGCTGGGAACGGGGCGAGCCGCGGGCAGGGCGCGGGTGTGCGGGGCTTCGGTGCCGCTTCGGTGCCCCCGTCCCCGCGCCTCAGGGTCCGGCGCGCTCAGAGCCCGTCTGGGGGCTTCCCGCTGCGCCCCGCCGCTCTTCCTGTTTTCTGTCAGCTCCTCTCGCCTGTGGTTGTCTCTCGATGTACGTGCTGTAGAATATGCGTTTGCGGCCGTAGTGCCAGGAGCTGTTAGCTAAGCTCCTTGGCTTTCAGAGAGGAGGAAAATCTACGCTGTTTACAGCAGCGTTTGTATGGAGCATGGAGTTGTTGCCTTTGCAGGCGCTGGTTGTACACGCCGTGCTCCTCTCACTGCAATAGTTAGCTTGAGCCAAAGGATTCCGTGACATGCAGTGTTGCTTAGGCGTTGGTATTGTTAAGTAACAACAAAATATATCAAAATACAATTAACATTGTAATTTATACAATGCAGCCCATCCCTGGGATGACTCGCATGCCTGGGGCTGGTCAGGAGCGCTCACTGTGCTGCTTTCTCTTGGAGAGGTTTAGAAGGATCAAAACTGGGAGCTCTGCTGTAATTCCTCCCGTGTGGTCCCAACGTGTGTGTGCAGTGTTGTTTACCTCCCACCGCAGTTGCTCTCAGCATACAAAGTGCAGTTACTGTGCTTCAACATGAGCAGCAGTTGGGCTGTTGGCATATTATATGTTTGCCTTCACGTCCACTTCCTACTGGTGATGATGTTACTCATAAAAGCAGGCCGGCTTATTACGGCTGTGCTGCACTGCTGGAACAATAGCACAGCGCTGCAGAAGGCTGCCGTGGGGCTCGGGTAGGGGAGAAGGCTTTCCCGTGTAATTATGGGAAACACATTTCTGTTGTTTGATCCCGGAACGTGACTGGTATCACATTTTTCAGTTAAATCCTAAACCAAAAAGCTCTCACACCACTTACTGAACAAACTCTGAAAAATCACTTGTTTTGACCTGCATGGGTTTTGTCGTGTTCCTACGCATCCCGGAGCAGCTGCGAGCATTACACTGCGTGGGGCACTCTTTCATGTTTTAAGCAATGCATGAACCACTGCAGCTGCTCACATGTTGAGTACGTCACTGCAGTGCTGGTTCTGAGAAGAGGAAGCTATGTGCTGAGTTCTGATATTTAGGTCGGTGAAAGAAGAAATGGAAATGAGTGAGAAGTCGAGTATGAGATAGGTGGGTTTTGTTTTGTTCATTTAGTTTAATGTGAATGATAAACTACCAGCACTAGGAAGGGCAAGTAATATTACAGGCTCTTAAAGCTGATGCTGCAACTTTGTTCTGCTCCTTAGAACTAAGCCAGATGACGTGTATGTCAGCACAGAGATGTCATTAACAGGAATTATGTGCATCTTGGCTTGACACAAGAATTGCTCATCAGGCCTTACTTTCCAGAGACAAGTGCTTTCCAAGACAACAAGGAGCTAAAACCTTGCCTCACGATGCCTGCATCTTTAAAGCTTCTCTTGAAAGCGAGGTGCTTTTCCCCAGTGGCACAGCTCAACAGCCCTCCACGCTGTAGGAAGGCCCCTTGGTGGCTGTGTCTTGGACCAGCATTTCTTGCATAAGCAAGCAAGAGCTTTGTGTGTTACAAGTGGTATACATGGAAATGCTTAGACAGCAACTGATATTACAGTATAATACTAAATATTTCTTAGGCTTTTAAACTTTTTTTTTTTTTTTTTCCCCTGACATTTAGATGATCTGTAATGGCCATTTAGTGTCATTGTTTTTTATTGTGTTGCTTTTTCTGTTACGGAGTTTTCATTGTATTTTCACAGCCCCAGTAAACTAGGGAGCCTGAGATCCTTGAGGTCGTTCGTGGGAAATAATTAACCTTCATTTACCTTTGAGTGATCTTTCTTGTATGAGAAACTCAATTTGTTTTGGTTAGGAAAACATTGAACAGACTCAAATAGCATTTGCAGGACTGTGCTGCCTCAATGATTGCTGTAGGATGGTTTGTGTAGTAGGTAATTTTCAGAGGATAATTGAGAGCCTTGGGTGAATAAGCCCCAAATATTGGGCCTATCTAAGTGCCAAACCTATAACAATATTGCCCTGTTAAGGGCTGTGAGTTAATAATAAAAAAACACATCACTGTGTTTCCTTCAGTTTCCATTGCTTGTTCTCTGCCAGTGGCGGGGTTTTGATTTACTTATAGTTATGGCAGAGCCCAGGGAGGTAATTATTGGAGTGATCCAGGTGTTCAAAAGTGAGTATATAATGTAAACAAACCTGAACAATGCAAATGAAGTGTCTGCTGGATAATGTTTCTGATACTCTCATCTTGAGATGTGAACAGTGAGTTAAGAGTCCGCGTAAGTCTGCTAACTTTGATTTTAGGGTTAAGTAAACCTTGATTACAATTGTTTTTAATGTCAGGGTTCCCATTAAAGGGAATAACCATGCCGGCAGTTACCTGGGCTGCATCAGGTCACTCAGTACTCTGTTCCAGAGGTGATGTAAAGAAGTTGTGCTGCAGGAGGCAAAATAGCTTATTTATTTCGAGTAGCAAGTTCCTCTTTAAAATTCGTGTACTGCTTTCACATTTGTGTTTCAGCCAGTTGAATACTGGAAACCTTCTTATGCAGGTCTGGTAAAATTCAGCAGGCAGCCGTCAGTCTGCACTCCTTGCTGTTGCAGTGAATGCTGGCAAACTTGTAGAGACCTGTCTTAACTTGGGAAGTTATCTCCTGCTTCTTTTCCACACTCTCCTGCTTCAACATGATTTGGTTTTAATGGTATTTAAGTCTATTCCAAGTCTTTGTTTATGGTTGCTTTGTGTTTTCAGTCTTATACCTTATCAAAGTTAGATGGGGTATTCTGTATTATTTTAAAACATCTTGAAAGATTTTGGCTCTAGGTGAAGATGACAAGATTTGTCATTTATCAGCATCGCTCTCTTAAATTGCTCAGAGTAAATTTTGGTCATATTTCTTGTAAGCACAGCATTTCCAAATTCTCACACCTTGGTTTGAATTGCCTGTGGCAATGTGTTGCTCTGGGCTGGTTGAGGGAAGCTCTGTAGCATCTCAGGCTCTGTCTGCAGCCGGCTTTGGGCGAGCTGTGGCAGGTTATGTGTGTTTTGGGTTCTTCTGAAGCTCCCTGGCCTTGTCTGCAGCCCTGTTGTGGTGTGGCACAAACGCATGTGTTTCACGTCAGGCTCTGTTGTGCCTTTCATTCTAAGCTGCTCCACTGGATGAAGGGGTTGGTTTTGATTGTTTCTGAGTGTTAATTTGTTCTAAATATATTGATGGTTGTAACTTATGCTTTGTGTCCCCCGTTTCCTCCCCCACCCCCACCTCCCCTTTGTTTTGTTTTGTTTGTTTAATAAGTCAGGGAAGGAATACTGACAGTGGCTTACTGCTATGGCTGGGGATATCTGTGAGCTCCAAAAAGAAAACACGTTTTTATGCTAATTCACCCCTGGTTTGATGCCTCCCACTTTCCTTTACCCCATCCTGCCAGCATGGGGAAAAGGGCTCACGTACGAAGCGCAGCAGCGTTGTGTTCTGTGCTTGGTTTCTGCATGGCAACTGCATGATGGGAAGGCTTCGTGGGTGATTAACAGCAGAAACTGGTTTTACTACTATTAAATATAGCTGTGTGATGGTTCAGGCTGTAGTTTTTCAATAAATGGTAGATATGAAGAGGTAGCTCTGTGGGGATGGAATGTAAGATACTGTTGTGTTTTGTTTGTTTGTTTTTCATCAGATAGGAATTCAGCCATAATTCAAAATGTTCTGAAATACTTTTCTTTTGCTTTCCCAGGTTCCTGTTGCATGTAAATCGTGTCCCTGTGGCTACATATTTATTAGTCGAAAACTCTTGCATGCTAAACGTGGGGAGAGGTTGCCACCCATTACAGGTAATACATAGAAAGATCTGGGAATAGGCGATAATAGCTCTTCTGCTTTATTTCTTGGAAGCAAAGAACAATGTTTTATGCCTCTGTGTAAACTGGCTGCTGTCAGTTCACTTTCCTTTGAATTTGTGCCTAGCAGTTTTAATGTAGTAGTTTTTCTTCAGATATAATGGGGAAAATCTGGCGGTTTTGGTCTTACATCCTTTGTACTTGTGGTGTTGGCATTTATTCTGTGTACGCTATAGCTGCTCGCATTAGTCACTGTGCACAACAATCCCTTACGGAAAGCTTTCTGTTAATGTTTTGAAGATAAACGTCCACATACGTCAAAGGGATCAGATTTCAGAGTACATGCTGATTGAAGCTGGGTTTTCTGAAAGTAAATTTGCTTTTTCTTTATGTTATACTGAATTTTGCTTACTCATGAGCACTAGAATGGTACTCTGCATAAACTTGGTGACATGTCTAATTTAAAACCAGGTGCATCTTGCTTCTTTTTTCATGGTTAAATAAAGTCCATTTTGTGTCCAGTTCACATTTCTTTTATTGTTGAAGTGCATGCTGAAAAATTGGCTAAGTATGTGTTCTGTCATAATTGGCATTCTCCTTGTGCCCAGTTTGTATCACTTCCTCAAGCTGTGGTAGGAATTGGTGAGAACAAGCCCCTGCTGAGGAATTTTGCTTTTAATATCTACGTATGCTTTTATTCTAAATTATTCAAGAGGTCTACAAGACTGAACCTAAGAAGTCAATATTTTTGTATTGGTATTCTGAAGGGTCCTTGTAGTTTAACATCTAGTAGAAATTATAGGATGATATGCTAGATTATGGTATGGAACAGGTAAAGCAATCTGTGCTATTGTCTGGAAGGGCTGATCAATTTTCTCTCCCACTCTCCAGTTGTTTTAAATAGAAGTTACCAAATTAAGTTGATGGCCATAGTCTGATAGAGCAAAGCTCCTGCATGATTCAGCTTTGTAGGTGTGGAATACAGCATTTGGATTAATATCAGTGACAGGTTAACATGCTGCCCAGTATTTAGCCTGTCTATTTAAATGAGATGACAGAATCAGAAGGAAACTGATACCCCAGTAAGAGATATGTATATCTATATTGTGCTTGTAAGTGGAACTGTAACTTCTGTTTTTACAGTGTAGAATGGAATGCAGTGTAGAATGGAGCTGCAACCTTGCAAATGTTAAACCAGTTTACATTGAATATCCTGTGGTGGTTGCATACTGTTTTCACTACTGAAGGTCATTAATCTGTACTTAACTTTTAAGTGAAACTCATGTAAATGCTCTTTGATGTGTAGGAAGGTGATACACCTGTTCAGCAGCAAGTGAAATGAGACTTGGTCTTAGGCTGGGTTTGGTGGGAGAAGTGTGCTATGTAATGACATTTAATGATAGCATCGGTATCTCGGTTTGTCTGAGCAGTGGGAATAATTTCAATATTTGTATCAGAAGAAGTACTTTAGTTCAACTATATGATAAACCATACACTTTTAATTTTTTCTTTAATAATGAAAATGAATATAGTATCTTGATGGCTGTGTTCTGGAGAGTTTTTTTACCCACGTCTTGTTGTGGGAAGTATTGGTGTACTTGTGAATGTCATAGGTTGCCAAGTGTTATTTATATTTGAATGAATTAAAGGCTCAGTCCCTCTAATCAGGAAGTGTTATTTTGTATCTGGAACCTTAATTTCTCCATGGATGTCATGAATATGTAATTGTCCTGTAAATATATTGACCTATAACTGTTATGAGAAATAAAGTAAAAAAAAAAGTTGGGTGGGTGGATGCTGAGAGTAAGTTATGAACAAAGATGAGAACAACCACAGATCACATCATCTCTATTCATTTGCACAGAAAACAAGAGTGAGGCCAAAAGGAGACGGACAGAGAGAGTTAAGCGAGAGAAGATAAATTCTGCAGTAAATAAAGACTTAGAAAACCGAAAGAGATCGAGGTCTAACAGCCATTCAGATCATAGCAGACGAGGAAGAGGAAGACCTAAGAGTGCCTCAGCCAAAAAGCACGAGGAAGAAAGAGGTATGAGAACTGGAGAAATATTCTTTGGGTTCTCTGCTTTAAGATGTTTTTGTTTTTTTTTTTTACTGTTATTAATAATAAACTTCTACACCATTCTTTAGAGGAACTAGACTAGATCAGTCAATACCACATATAATATGGGGAAGGGATTGTTACGCATACATAGTGAGATTTGCTTTTATGCTATTTTGGCGTTTGATTGGAAGGAATTCCTAATAATTAAATCAGTATTTTTAGTCGCCATATCCAGTTTCATCATGTAGACTGAAAGCCCTGAAGCAGTAATGCTTAGTGGTTTTTTTATGATCCACTATTCTAGATTGCAGGAACAAACAAGATGGTGGCTGTTGTCAGAGTGATTTGTATGACAACCTTGCTTAAAAAAAAGTTATTGAAACCCCTTAGGGAGCCTGAAGCAAAAAGGACATGTTGAGTCATTGAATGACCTGAACATTTATCCCGTGTTTCTACATAATATTATTGCACAGGAAAGAATGCCTCCTTACTGGTTAAGGTGCCTGCTGTTTTTAATCTTTATACAAGAGACTTCTACATACACTGGAGTAATTCTGGAGTCCTTCAAGCATGTGGCTATCACTTAAGACTTCCATGTCTGAAAAACCTGGTGGTGTTACATCTGCTACCGTTGTTGCTTGTGTCTTATTGATGACTGCACCTTCACACAATGTGGAGTTTCCCTGTTTATTGTTGATCTGAGCTCAGCTTTGTCTACATGCACCTGTAGGATCATTTTTAGACACTTCTGAGAGTCTTAATTCATTCACAGCTTTGGTTTAAAACTTCTACAAGCTTTTTGGGTTGCCTTATGAGAGTAAGTTCTTTTTGTATCCCATGAAAAAATGGAAAGCAATCTAAGCAATCAAAAGAGGAAGTCCATTCTCTGTGCAATGTTTTGTAGTGTCTTAAAGAATTTGAAGGCATGAGGAATATCTAGAAAACTAGGCCAAGTATTTTTGACTTCTTGCTGCGTACTGTGGAGTGTGTGAGAATATGCCAGTGCTCTGAGATGGAAAATGAAATATAGATGTAGTGAGGTCTTTACTTAAGAATGCAGATGCGTGTGTGTGTGGGTTTTTTGTTGTTATTGGCACATGTCACTTGAGAAGATTGCCTTCATCTACTTATTCTTTAAAGGAACTGTGACTACTGGTACTGTTTCTTCTTTGACCTCTTCTGCAGAGCTAGTGCAGAGCTCAAGCCTGTGCCTCTTTGAATTACATTAGCTCATCCCTAGTACAATGCACTTAATTGGTTAGCAATAAGTGGGCAAATGATATTTCTTACTTCTGGTTAATGTACAAATTAAGCAAAAAGTCAGTAATTGGATGCAGTGTCTATAAAAATGAATTTGGCAGAGCACTCATCATAAGATAAGGGATTTCTCTAAAACAAGTGAACACCAGCATTTCCAACTTTGTGGTTTATTAAATTGGCTGAACTGTTATGTGGGAAGTAATTAGTGGGAATTTAAAAAATATTCTTGATTTGCTGATCTTGCAGCTTGAGTGTTTTTTACATGAAAACATACTAAGCAACTATAATGCCTCTGCTCCAATTTTTGTGTGCCTTGCTCAGCTAGTCGTTGTATCAGTGTGTTGCACTGTGTGTTTGACATCAAGTTGGATAGGACTTTGGGCAGCGTTACCTTGTGAAAGATGACCCATGGCAAGAGGGATTGGACAGATAATCTTTGAGAGTCCCCTTCAGCCCAAAGCTTTCTTTGATTCTTTGGAAGTTAGCTCTGGATTACAAGACACTAGCTTTGAATTAGATGTTAAATACTTATTTTTCTTTGTTGCTTATGTATTGATTGGATATTTTGGGTACAGCTTGACTTACTGCTTGTAAGTTCCTAGGTATTTACTTAGGCTTCTGTGTTACCTAATGCTTTCAGATGGACAGAGAACACCTAAATTAGAATAGCAAGCTGATAATTTGTCTGTCTCAAGACCACCGAGCTGTGAAAATTTCCTTCCTGAGGACATCTGTAGATTTGCTTCTGTGATTGCTTAATGCTCTTTTCATATGTCGTGTGCTTTTCTCCTGTTATGTCTGTGCTTTCAGCCAGTTCTTTTGTATCCTTTCCTGACTGGTTCATATTAGAGCTTTGGAATTTTAGCACCAATTAAGAAGAAGGGGAATGTAAAAGGGCTTTTTAAAATAATCTCTTTTGGTTTTTAGTCAAAATGCTGCAATATATTTTGAAAATAAAAACACTTCATGATAATCTGATATTGATTTTGCTACTGTTGTGTCATAATTTGGTTTTGCTATGGGGGCTGCAGTACATAGCTGGGCTGGTTCGCAGGCTGTCTTCTTATGTCGATAACAACTTTGTTGTTTACCAGGTGTGAGTCTTATGAAGATATTTGTTTCAGTACCCTGATACTGTTTCAGCTGAAGTAGTAAAATTACTTGAACAAATTTTTCCCTTCTCAGCACTTGTTACTCTATTATTAGTGCATTTGTTTACTCAGTGAGCACAGTTTAAGTAGTGCTGTCTTGGATAAAAAGAATTCTTAGAATCCAAGCACTTTGGATTTTGAATCCATGCAAAATTTATGAGGGAGCAGAGTCCATGTTTGATTTATACATAGGGAACAATTTAAAGGTCTGTGGGTCCAGAATGTTGCATAAGATCTGGGAGTGAGTGAGACATAGTCTAGAGGAACTTGAGTATTTTTACCTAAGGATCCTCTTTGTTGTATGGCAAAGGACTTGATATTTTTAATGTATTACATAAATGGTATTGTGATTTTGTAAGACTGTCTTTTGCTAATAATAGAGAAGTGAGTCAAAACTACTTTCAGATAGGAATGTGAAGTGGAAAGTTTTAATGCTGTCTGTAGAAACCATGGTATCCTATGAATAGCCTACAATGAAATGTCAGCCAGATGCAAGTTCTTCACTAGTAGCTGATGAAAAATGAAATGGTCTTGATGCATAAAGCACAAGACCCATGCTAATCCCCAGTACTATTTGATATAAAGATTGCAATGGATTCTTCAAAGTGGAAGCTTCTCGGGACTGGCTCTTACTTCCAGAAGGAGCAGGAAGGAAGGAAAATCCTGGGAAATCTGCTTGGCTAAGTAGTCTGAAATCTATGAACATTAAATGGGGCGAGGGGAGTGTTTTTAATTTTTCTGTGTACTGACATTCTGGGTTTGTTGGGATGAGGAAGTCTGGGGAAAAAAAAAAAGATAAGGGGAGGTCCTTAGATTAGGAAAAGGGAAAGGTTAATATGAAATGAGTAGTGTGTGCACAGTGGCTGTACTGAGAACAACTCCCTGCATTGTTAATATAAGGAGGAGGTGGAACAGCCCAGACTGCGTATGTGTGTAGAAATTAGTTTCTTAAATTGCTGGGTAGGATTTCTGGTGAAACTCCTTAGCTTCTTTATCAAACTCAGTACGCTAGAGAATATGGCCTTTTATAGCTGGGGAACCAACAGGAATCACATTGCAAATATTAAACGTGCTTTGATTTCTGTTATGTTACTAAGGCAGATTTTATGTTTTAGATTTAAGTGCTGATGCATCTTAATGTGTCCAGGCTGCTCCTTTCTCTGCAGGGGAAGTGTGAGCTTGTGTACAACTGTGAATTGTCTAGAAATCTTTCAGTAGAAGGTTCTGCTGCTGTGTGCATCTAAATCAGTATTAAACCAGAACACAATGGTAAAGGATTTTTTTTACTTTCTCCTGATTAGTTGTTGTAACGTACATGCTTGACTTCTCAGGGAAAGCAGTCTGTTGGAATGGTGTTCTTAGTTATAATGGACACTCAAATGTGAAGCCAAATGTAAAAGCATAACGAATGTGGGCCTAATGGAATAATAACTATGTGAGTAGGTGGACATAAAACCATCTAGGTTGGAAAAGACCTTCAAGATGATCGAGTCTAACTGTCAGCCTGGTCTACCATGCCTCTAAGTGTCATGAGGACATAGGAGATCTTTGTTTCACATTGTGCTTTTATGTATGGAGTTACTCTATCCTCCAATTTGTGGAGAAGTCATGGTCTATTCTTGTGAAGATTTTTCCAGCTGGGCATGGGAGAGCTTCCAGTCTTTCATCTCTGCTTTCCTCTGACTACCTAGATGCTTTGCCTACAGATTTTACTGGATCAGAGATGAACAACTATTAGCTTGTTGATTAGGCCACCATTATTTTCCAGCTTTTATTTTATTTTATTTTATTTTATTTTATTTTATTTTATTTTATTTTATTTTATTTTATTTTATTTTATTTTATTTTATTTTATTTTATTTTATTTTATTTTATTTTATTTTATTTTATTTTATTTTATTTTATTTTATTTTATTTTATTTCTTGTATCCCTCACTGGTTTAGGCATGTAGGTGTAGCAGTATGCTAGAGTGTATGTGTGTGTGTATGTTAATGAGATGGGGGATCAGGTGAACATTTATTGTGATTGTAAATTAGTCT
This sequence comes from Excalfactoria chinensis, assembly GCF_039878825.1. Lineage (NCBI taxonomy): Eukaryota > Metazoa > Chordata > Aves > Galliformes > Phasianidae > Excalfactoria > Excalfactoria chinensis. The sequence goes on along the minus strand of NC_092835.1, from coordinate 11,539,243 downwards.
GTGGAACGTGGAGTAGAAATAGAACTTCAAAGCTAAAAACCATAAGCAAAGATCAGGTTTGCAACCACTCAGGGAATCTAAATATCCACAAGACTGTGGGTCCTGCTCAGATATGTTCCCAGAATCCTGAAGGAATTGGCTGACATAGTTACTGAGCCATGCTCAATGATGTTTGAAAAGTCATGGTGGTCAGGTGAGGTCCCTGGTTACTGGGCAAAAGGCAGTGTCACATCCAATTTTAAGAAGGGTAGAAAGGATGACCCAGGGAGCTGCTGACCTGTCAGCTTAACCACAGTGCTAGGGAAGATCATGGAGCATATCCTCCTGGAAGCTATGCTAAGGCACGTGGAAGGAAAGGAGGTGATATGGGATGATCAGCATGACTTGATCAAGGGCAGGTACTGTCTGACCAAGCTTCCTGCTTTTATGATGGCGTAACTGCATCAGCAGACAAGGAAGGAACTAATGATGTCATCTGTCTGGACTTCAGTAAGGCCTTTGGCACAGTCCCCCATAAGATCCTTCTCTCTAAATTGGTAAGAGATGGATTGGATGGGTGGACTGTTTGATGGATGAGGAACTGATTGTGAGATCATACCAGAGAGTGGTAGTCAGTAGTTCAATGTCTGAATGGAAATCAATGACAAGTGCTGTCCCTTAGGAGTCATTATGTGGACTAGTGATCTTTAACATCTTCATCAATGACATCAACAGTGGGATTGAGTTCACCCTCAGCAAGTTTGCAAATGACACCAACCCATGTGGTCAAGTTGATGTGCCTAAGGGACGGGATGCTATCCAGAGTGACCTAGACCTCCCCTGTGAGGACAGGCTGAGAACTGGTGCTGTTCAGCCTCAAGAAGAGAAGGCTCTGGGGGGGGATCTGATAGCAGCCTTTCATTGCCTGAAGGGGAGCTATAAGAAAGAAGGAGACAGACTCTAGCAGGGTCTCCTGTGAGAGGACAAAAGGAAATGGTAGTAAGTAAGGAAGATTTTTATATTCAGGTTGGTGAGGTGCTGGCACAGGTTGCCCAAAGAGGTGGTGGATGCCTCATCCTTGGAGACACCAAGGTCAGGCTGGATGGGGCTCTGAGTGACCTGTCAGAGCTGTAGGAATAGGTGACCTCTAAAGGTCCTTTTCAACTCAAATGGTTCTATGATTCTGTAAAAACAATCTTTAGAACTGTATTTTGTGTGTATTGCTCTTTCTGTATCTTCAAGGTTGTTCTTAGGCTGACAACTTTTTTTTTTAATTGTTTTCTTGCCTTCTCTTAGTTGTCAGACACCTATGGCTAGCTAAACTGATGAACGTGATCTAGAGTAAGTGGTATTTATGAATACAGGGCTCTGAGTTTTGTCATATCCTACGGAGTAAGTTAGTTAAGCAAGCTCACTCACTCACTGTTGTGTGTCTGCAGCCCTGAAACAAGGCAGTGTTTTCAGAGGAAGCTGAGGGGCTTTGCCTTGCTTACTCGGGTTTTAGTGTTGTTTTGCATTGGGGATAAGATTGAAAGTTTCTAGTGCAGAAAGTTCAGGAATGATTGTGGTAACAAATTGGGATCCTAACTTGTGCTATGTATCTGCTTTTTGGACTTGGGCACTGTAATTCATGTCTTTGTTATTTAGATGTAAAATGAAGGTACTGATGTTGTAGTTAATGAGGATATTGTGAAACATTAATGTTTTTTTGGGACTGGGGCTGTTTTTGTAAAAGCAAAACAAACACAACAAAACAACCCAACCAACAAAATCACCACCAGGAAACCAAACCCCAGAAAACCTGGAGGAACACTTGAGTTCAGTTTTGTGCCAGGAATCAATATAATGTTAATGACTCATTCTTCCTTAGTGATTAAAGAACAGAAATTCAGTCATGCTTTTGGGTGACTAATACTGTGAGTCTTCTAGCACCTTTGTGCGAGGCCCTCCTTCCTTATTTCTCTCAGTCCCTCTCTGAGTAGGAGTTGTCTGACTTCTCTGTAATTCCTGTGCACGTTGTAATATTGTAAGTTACATAGTAGTTAATTTAACTTTAGATAATGGAAAAAGCTTCTAATAGTGACTTTTTTTTTCTTCTACAGAGAAACAAGAAAAAGAAGTTGACATGTATGCTAACCTTTCAGATGAAAAGGCCTTCGTATTTTCAGTGGCCTTGGCGGAAATAAACAGAAAAATTATCAATCAAAGACTTATTCTGTAACTTGTAAGCACAATCTGATGCATTTATATACGGAATGGCTAGCATATTTCCAAGGTGTCATGGACTCTCGGGAAGCGTGTTGTCTGCGCCAATAAGGACCATAGTATTTCCTGTTAAAATTCTGCTGCTGTTTTTGGAAATCACATTCTGTCTCTGCAAGTGAGAAAGGAAGTGTTCTCAAGATTGTACTATGGAAATCAGAAAGCAGAAGTGTTTTATGCCTTGAAGACAAATATTAGACAAATGCTCAGAGAGACTGCACCCATGCTAGAGCACTTCTTTTAGATTTGCTGCCAGAAATGCAATATTTTAAATATTTTCAGAAAGTAATGATTTTCCTTTAAAATCATATATTTCAGATTTTTGGCTGTATTGCAGTTTACATATGTACAGTTCACTTAACTTTTTAATAAATGGATATTCCAATATTTTATTGAGCTGGAAATTAAGTACATTTGTGATACTTCAAGTGTTCTGGTTTTAATCCTCTTAGAAATCTGGTATTCCTTGTAGGGGTGGCATTAGCTTTGTCTGGTTATTTTTGTGTGTGTTTTTTTTGAAAAGATATGATATAATTCAGTAGGAAAAAAACTGAAGCAATTTCATTTTAAGTGATTATTCTGCTTGACAACTTAGTATTGTTGATGAATTGTCTCTAAAATAGGGTTCCCTTTCACAGAGAGTTGTTTTTCAAAAATCATATGCGGTTTTTGGGGTCAGGCTCCTGGGGTTTGAAAGGCAAGTACTTGTTTTGTAACTACGTGTGCTAGGTGTCTGCCTTGTCTGGTGGTAAGTACTTAGGCCCTATTCTTAATTGGCCCATTATTCAGTGGAAAGAGAGAGAAAGTCAATATTTGTGATGTAGATTGGCATCTAGCAACTGCTCACTGATATTCCCAAGACATGAGGATGTGCTGGTTAAATTTTGTTCTCAACAGCTTTTATTGTCTTTTTTATTTATTTTTTAAATGTAGCTCGTTGCAGTATTGTCTTTAGACAGTTCATGTTAATTAACAAAGCAAAAGTGAGTGTGAAAAGATGAGCTGTTCTGGTAGAAATAAGTTTGGGAACGATATTCAACAATAGCCATTGTGTTAAAATGGTATAATGCAATTTGAGCCCAAATTCTGACATGTATTTTTTTTTTTTTTTTCTAAAAAGTAAAACAACCAACAAAAAAACTTCAAACTGTAGCACACTGAAGAGAGGAGACGTGGGAAGCAGTTGCATGTGTAGGATCTGACATACTTGCTTTTTATCACTCTTCTAAGAAGAGGAGTGCACTTAAATGTCTCAGTTTTTTAGTCTTACTCATAGTTTTCGGTATCACTGTTTTAACAGAATTTCTGCCACAGAGCTGATCTTTGGTTGGTAGCAGAGGATTTCATTAATAAAGCTAGGCTATTGAACTCACTGCTTACTAGATGTTGCTTAAAGGAAGGAGCTGTGCTTTGAGTTACTTGAGCCACAAGGGATGATTTATTTGCAAACCTCTTGCAAGCAGAAGCAGGAAGCATGGAAAGTGGTTTTTAATCCTTAAGTTGTAATTGGGGTCCTTTTTAACGGTGGTGGGATGGGATGGATGTGGAAAAGCACTTAAACCATTAATCTGCATTTATCTTTGTTCCAGTAAATGAGAATTTGTGAATGCAAGACCAACTTCCCTTCATCATGTAAATTTCTGCTTTCCAGGGCTGTAGCCTGTCACAGATAAAAGTAGCAAGAACAGATGAGTAACTCTTAAGGATATAATGCATCATAACCGCTGTCTGCATGGTAAGTTAAAGTCAGAATGACAAAAGGGAAGTTCTCATTTTGCAAACTTAAGATATAGTTTGTGTTGCTTCTGTTGCCAGACTGAGATTTACTATGTTAAGAAGAGATAAAGGGAAATACTTCTGTCCAACTATCTGGTGCTCTCATCTGCTTTCCTACAGGTGCCTCTTTCTTTTTACTCCTGTATATGGGGTGAATGTTCTTGTAATACAGGTTCTCTTCATCAGAGGAATGCAGCTGATGTTACATACCATGTTAAGATTTCTACACTTAGACTGGTGCCTTCACTTTATTGCTAAGTACTGAAAAATACATTAATACCTCTCAAATGTGCAAGGCCCTTTTTCCTCTTCATTGGTGGAGAATCTTGAACCGGTGATCAGTTTCTATTTCTGTAGTACTTTTTGTTTTCTCCAGGTCTTGATTCTTTCCCAGTTGTGGTCATGCTATTTTTCTTCCCTTACTGGTTTCCAGTTTCTTCGCAGAAGCTGTGATAGAAGGAGGTTGCTCCAAAAATATCCTGGGGAGGGGGTAGCTCTTTGCTAGTGGACCACAATTAATCTTGCAAAGCAGGAGTGCAGACTTGCATTTACCACCAATCAGAAACATACCACTGTTTCTTATATAGATGGGGCACTTTGGAATCTTCCTAAAGCACTGGTAACTCTGTAACTGTAAAACCTTAAGACAGATTTCTTGGACTATATTCAGCGATTGAACTGTAAGCTGTCTCGCATTTTAGGATTCAAGAGCTCTTTCTTTGTGTTGGAGATGTTCAAGGGATAAAAAATAGGAGTAAATGATTGTAAATTATTGTTGTTGAATGTATTGCATCTCAGTCTACAAAGCTGTAAAATAAAGTCAATGATAGCCTAATGATGACGGAGTAAAATCCTGTGTATTGCAAACTATGTTTGTGCCTGTCTTTTCAGTGTTTCTGACTTGGAAACTTTTTTTTTCCCCTTGTTTTTCCTGAGAAGCAAGAATAACTACGTAACTCATCAGGAACTGATTTATGGAGTTTTTTGGTGATTAGTTTCAGTGTGAGATTTTAGGGCCTGCCCTGGAATGTTTCTATGGTTCAGTCTGACTTAATCTGCTTCATTGTATTTTGTAGCAGAAAGCTTCTTTGAGGAAGATTGCATTCCCTCCCCTCCCCTCCCATTTGCTTGAAAGAAGATAAAGTATTTCACAGCTGTAAAAGATACTAACTCACTTCTGCACCACCTCTATGCTAACCTACCTGTCTCGAGTAACTTAATGTTGCAAATTGAATGGTGTAGGATTTTACTGGAAAGCTGCCTTCTTGAAAATCACCATCTAGCAAGTTCTACTTTCTGTCACTTTGTTTATTTTTTTCCTGATGAACTGTACTTCCCATGCTTCCTTTGTTTATGTATCTATATAATAGCATGTTAGACCATCAAGTGGGATCACAGCTTACATTCTGGCTTGCGGTTTCTCTGCATTTACTTCATTCTACTACTAGGTGGCAGCCTTATTCTAAGGACAATTACTGTATATATTCAGGCATTGTTACTATGGAAAGAACATTCAATTTCCTGTGGAAGTACACTGAAAGATAATCACTTTTCTTTAGAACGTCACTGGGAGGCTGTTAGTGTAAATAATTACATTAGTCCCTGTTTATGGGATCATAGATATGTAGTGTTATTAGCGAGTGTTACAGCTGCAGTGGCATTTCCTTGCCTAGCAAAGGGAAGAAAGCAATGGTGGCTCATTCCTGATATGAGAAGGCAGGGAGCAGAGTGACTGGGCAGGAAAGCTATGCCTTGAGAAGAGCAGAATGTTAAATGGGATAGGGGGAAAAACACAAGAAAAGGAAGGGCAAGGAAGAGAAGGAAGGTGGGGATGATTGAGAGAATTTGTCTGGAAACTGCATGGGAGAAAGGTTAAACTATGTAGAGCCAGAAAAGAATGGGATGAGAAGAACTAAGCATGACTGTGTGAAAGCTGCTAGGAGAGAGACATGTAGGCCTTCTGTGATACAGCATGGGGAGAAAGCTGTGCATGGGTTTCACACTTCTGGAGTTGTGATGAAAAGCAGGAAAATTTGAAAGGCAGGAGAGAGGTGATAGCAGAGAAAGAATATATAAACCATTCAGAGTTGAGTGGGTCCTTTTCGCATAGAATGTGGGTAGCATGGTCTATGAAAGCTCTGAAGGCTACGTTCTTTTCTGTTGTGTTTCACCATCTGTATCCTTAGTTGTAATTTTACTGGGCTCTTCTTGTGGTTATGATCTACAAGGAAACTGATTCAAGCGTGATGCATAAGGTGGACGAGGTGTTTTGCAAGATGTTTTTCATTTTGAATCCACTCTGAAAGGAGGCTTTTTGGTGACTAGAATGAACCTTACTATCACTAGTGATGCTTTTCTTTAGCTCAGTGTCTAACAATCTGCTCTACCAAAATTAACGCATGTCTAAAATACTTACCTCTGAATTTCAGACTCAAATGGAAGGGATTCTAGAAGTCTGATTTCCTTATTTCTGGGACATAAATCTTGGCTGCAGGGGCTGTCTGTCTGAGCGTCCTCAACTTGTTGCTACCTGTAGGGTTGAGCTGTGTAACAGGGATTTGTGCTATACAGAAGTAAGATCCCTTCCCCAAAACTGTCCCCCATGCATATAGAGAAGGCTTGAATCTGTTCTCTGTTGTACTTTCCTTGTGACTCCTAAAGCCGGGTTTTCTGTGTGATATGGTGTGCTTTGACTGCAGAATTATCTGTGCATGTTTGCTGTGAGACAAAGCAGATAGAAGCAGACTAAGGAAGAGTGACCGTGGTGGTTATAGATATTTTTGAAGTGTACACTGGTTAAGTTGGCTTTTGTGAGTTTATTCAGCTGCAGACGTTGTGCCCACCCATTTTGGCAGATGGAACAAAAAATAATGACAGAATGAAAGCTTTCTGACAGTTGTACTTGTGTGCCTGCTTTGAAGGCAGGATTCAATGCAGTGCAAATCTTTGCAGGCCAATAAAGTTAAAGCAGAGTTAAATCTAGCCCAATAGATACTATTATTTTAGAAATAAATAAATCAGCCTGCTTTAAAGCAATCTGCTGCTGTTTTTCTTCCAAAACAATGAGCTTGAGTACTACAGGTTTAAAAATGGAATACAATTTATGAGCCTTCCAATCTTGGAGATGAGCCCATATGTAAATAGGATTTAAAATATAAAATGAATATTAATGAGATGGGGAGGCTTTCAGACCTACCCTTTAATACTAATCCATTGCAAGTGGAGCAGCTCTAGAAATGTGCTGATACTGGCACACGACAGCCAGGAGCTCATTGCTCTTAAAAGTTCCTCATCAACCACAGTATTCATAAACTTTTGAATACTTGTCCTGATCAGATACAGAAGGAACTCGAACGTTTTTGGTATCATTACTTGCTGATTTTATGTACTTTCCCCTGGGAGCATTCCTGTACGCTGGCATTCTGTTCTAGTTTGTTGTGTGGATGAAGAGTAATGAAAGGGTAAGTTCTTGGTGGTGTTTGGAAATCTATTTTGGAAGGGAATTGTTAACCTTCAGTGAGATGTTTTGGGAATAGCCATAGTGAGTTAAACTGAGTGGCATCAGCGTCAGTAGTTCCCTATTTGTTATTATTAATGATGACAAGAAGACTCTCAATTGCTAAATTAACTTAATAACTTTTAATATTAAGAAAGAAATTTCCCCAGAGGCTAAAACTTTTAGTTACTGGTTCCCTTTTCAGAGAAGAAGATACCTGTATTAACTACCATGTTAACAGAAAGTTTTACCTGTGCAACATTGTTTAGGTTATAACTTAACTGAATGTGAGATATGTTTGTGGAGCACTGAGCATCTTCCTGATTTGTAGAGCCTGGTGCAGGGAGATCACTAGAAATGCTGATCTTCCATTTTACACTGTATTCAGTGCAGGAATTAGTGTGTCTGTCAGCAGCTGGCTGGGGAAGGTAATGAAACTGAACAGCCTTGTAGTGTTACCTTTTTCCTTCTCTTAGTCTGCACTCTGATTTGCAGTGATCTAGTAATCAAACACTGTTAGAGGAGTTTCTGGTGTGTGAGCATAGCGGATTCAAATAGTTGCTCTAGCAGCTAAATTGGTCTTGGCTGAAACTTGTGTTATTGTTGGAAAAGCTTTGCATTTATTCTATATGTAAATAACATTTCATGTCTACGCTGTAATAACTGAGCACTTTTTTTGCCTCTAGCTTTCAGGTTTTTTTAGCGCAAGGGGCCCATCTGTTCTTCGTGTGTAAAATCCATTAGGCCTTTCTCTAGTATTGAAGAAAATGTAGTCCTGTATCCATTGTTTTCTGTCCTCAGCATTTAATCTTGTGAGGTGTGGGCTATTTGTTTACTGTGGGTTGAATGTTTTGTAGATGCAGCTACTTTGTTGCTTTTGAGATCCTTCTGCAAACACAGTCCAGAATCTGCATCAGAAGATATGAAATTCATAATGGGAGAGAAAAAATTGTTTCAGAAGATGAAATAAAGGAAAAGCAAAGCTAGCAAAGCTTATCATAATTATATTCTTAGTATTGATGAGAATACTGCAGGAAGGTGTTGTTTTACACTATGGTTCTGTATTTAGATCTGTTAATAGAATGTTGCAGGCTGAGCATTGCTTGTTCCCAACTGCTTGCCAAATTTCCTGAAGAATTCTCTTTGTCATGCAAGCTTTCCCTTATGGCATGGTGCTTACATGCTGTACATACCTCTGTTACCACGTTAAGTAATATCATCTCTTGATTAAATCCAGAGTAACAACATGATTATTTGTGCTACTGGAATAAGTCATAAATGCATTAGAAATGCATCTGTTTTACCTCTGGATGTAGGCATCTCCTGACTCAGGTTTTAAGTTCTCTGCCTTTTTAATGGCTGTAGTATTTGCTGTTTTTGTGAGATCTGTAATTCATAGAATCAGTTACATATGGAGGTGTAAAAACAAACAAAACTTGAGAACAATGTTTAAGAGCCTCATACTGGTGTGGGCACGCTCCTCTCCTGTTGAGAGTAGCTGGGTAGTGTTCCTTGTGTAAATGCCAGGAATACCGCTCTAAGGCCTGCAACAGTCTTTTCATATCATAGGATGGCTTAAGTTGGAAGGGACCTTGAAGATAGCACTGAGTTCCAAACCCCATGCAGGGACAAAATGGCTCAGCAACAGTCTCACTATTTGGAAGACACAATTTTTTCTTGTACCACTATGTGGAGCTGGCTCACGTCTGAATAATTTGAGGCAGTTTTGACTTTTGGGGCTGGTTCTGTCTTTTAAAGGTGAAGAAGAATAATAATAGATTCTAAAGCTCTAAAAATCTGTAAGCTACAAAGAATTTAACTGAATTTTACAGGTGAAGAGAGCAAGGACAGAGCTCAAGTTTCAATTTATGTGGGACTGTGCAGTGGAGACTGGCCTTGAATTTTTGGAGCTTTAAGGCCAGTGTCTCAGGCAGCCTTAGGCTGCCTGTGTCTCATAGCAGGATGTTACACTACTAACCCTTTGGTAGAACTACCTCACCTCTGTGGGCTGCAGTCAAATTATCCTGCACCCCAGGCAACCCCTGGCCTTTTCACTTGTTTGTTGAATGGCCTGATAAACATTCCTTGCCAGGCAGTTAAAAAAAAAAAAAAGTTTCCAGCACAGTAAGCACAGCCATCTTATCCCTGGCTTTTGCCTCATGACTCATTCATCTTTATTCCCTAATTTTGTCTGTAGTTACATTAATTTTGTTTTGTTTTTAACAGCATGTTGGCCATCCTGCTGTACAATGCCAGGTGGAAATGAAGCTCTTGTTTTTGCTGTGAGAGGAGTAGCTGGTTCTGTACCCACACTTCTGGACCTGACATCTCTTAGTCCGTAATGATAAAGGTACTGTGTCTTATCCCTGTTGCCTACCTATTTGTTTTAGAGGAGAGTTGATGTGCACTCATTCTGCAGTAGCACACAATTATATTTTGGTTTAATCAATGAAGGTGTGGTCCATGCTAAATCCAGATATTGCTCTCTAAGCAGCTTGTCTGTCTGTGCAAAGGTCACGGTCTACTCATTCCTGATATGAATTCTGATAGAGGATATTTGTCCTTTTTAGTTTATTCTTTTTTGTTCCAATGCTTCTGTCTTATAGCTTAAGAAATTTGCAATGGAAGAAATGATTTCCTATAGTCATGTTTTGAAAACAAGTATCATCTGACAGTAATCAGTGTCACTGAACAAAGCGGTCAGAAAAACAACAACCCTGTCGCTACTTAGCTGACACAAACATGCTGTCCATGAGTTAGAACTAATGCAAAGTTAAGTATGGCAAAAATAATTTAAAGAGCAGATAAATGCAAAAAAGGGACTCTCAAGTGACTTCTGGAGATTCAGATGTCATCTTCTGTTATGTTGCTTCTGTGTCTTACAGTAGCTGTTATCAGTAGTTCAGGAAGTGAGCTGCTGAGATGCAGATAAAATGTAGTACTGCTGATAAGGAAGTGAAATGATTGAAATGCCTGGTGTAGTGCTAGATAAGATGAAATGCCTGGTATATCACAGAAGCAGGATTCTAGCAAGATCCAGTGAGGTTGTACAGCCTACAAGGCTTTAGGCTGCCTGGGTGACCACCGTACAATCAAAACAAAATGGGAACTTTATACCAAGAAACTTCTCTGCACAGATCTCTTCGTTTAAGCATGGGAGGATTTTGTGTTTCTGATTACATCAAGAGGTTTACAGTAAGTATTTTGTTGCACCCCTAGTTTGAAAGTAAAAATTGACTGGTAGTATTGGCTACTCTGCCTTTTGTGAAGTGGTGTGTGTTGAATGTTCTTAGCCACTTTGTGCAGTGTTTTTGCTTGCAAAGCACCAGCTGATGTTGAGGAGGGGCTTCTGAAATGAGTAGTGCAGGCTTTGCCTTTGTAAAGAAATACATTTCTGTGAGAGCCTTGACACATCAAAACTTTTCATCCAAATGATGTGTTTGTATGATGTCAGACTGACATTCAGATTATGTGGAGGTCAGTTGTTACAACTTTTGCTTTACTGATCGTATCTCTGAGAATTATAAGACCATTAATATGTCAGGCAGGCTTACACAGGGTGATTTCATGAGGACCCAATGCTGCATCAGCCCGTTTAAGCTAATGGTAAAAGCGGTGCAATCAACTGAGGCGCTGTGTGCTTGACACCTCAAATGTGTGTTCTGTGGTAGGATGTAAAAGTTCTGATATCGGAATGCTACTGAGGAAATGAAGTGAGTCCGTCTCCAAAATAATACCATTTACTGACAGTCTACTAATGCTGCAAAAAGAGACAGATATTGAGACAGTACTGGTGGAACAGAGAATAGTGATCTACTTTTCCACCACCTTAAGCTATCCATCAAACAACAGTGTTGAATGCTATCTGTAGAGTTAGGTTTTGGTTGCTATAGATGCATAGTCTGGGGAAAACAATGCTTGTATTTCCTTTCATTTGCATGTTATTCTACTACTTAACAAGTCTGAGCCTTTACCATCTGGGCAGAAGCAGAAACATGAACTTCAGCAAACTTAAAAAGAATACCATTCAATTCTGTGGTAACAATGTTCAGTTAATGTTTTTTAGGAAGCTGTGTTGTCATGCAAAACAAGCATTGTAACAGATTGTGGGTTTTGTTGGTTTGCTGTTTGAAGAGGCCATTCTTTCAAAATTTTGAGGAAAGGATTGTCTCATAGGTCTTATGTGATAATGGCTCTAATGGGCTTTAATAAAGAGCTTGTATTTATAATTATCTTCATTCCCTAAGGAGACAGTAGGCTAGGTGAACTAAATAAGTTCTAGTAGAGTTGGAGAAATGGACAAATTTTCTTTGAATTTCAACAGATAGGGAATCTAAAATATTCATAGAATGGAATAAAATTCTATGTAACATTATGGCCAATAGTACAGTGTGATTTTTATCATATGTTTGAATTTATTGCTTAAGATTTTATTACATGAGGAAATAGGATAGCTCAGAAGGCTAGTAGATATACATCATATGGGGGGGTTATTGAATTATTGTCTATTTATAGCAGCAAAACAGGAAAAAAGATGGATTTAATTGAATACATTAATCAGCTGTTCTTCATATTGAACAGATAATGTTGTATTTAAATTGCTGATATTGAGCTTCTTGCTAAAGACAAGTCTTAACCTGAAATATATGCTTGTGAGTTTATTTTAATTGCCTTTGTTTTTGACAAGACAAACTTCTGGACAATTAATTTTTGTTCGTTCCTGTGGAATTGAAAATAAAATGTATTCCAGGAAGAATTATAGGAATTGGCTTTAGAACCACCAAAGCAACTTATCCAGGGATTTTTTTGGACTAGTGATGTCTCAGGAAAAAATAATCAATACTGCAGTTATCTCTTTGTGTTGTTCTGTGGCTTAGCTCTCTGCAGCCCAGGATTAGTATTTCTCAGTAACATGAACGCTGTGCTGGGGTTCAGAATATCTAATTTCTCTGTAATTCATCTGTTGGGTGACTGAGTAATACTTTCATATTCAGCGACTCAGTTTCCCTTTAAAACTGATGCTAATGGTACTTCCCTTCTGAAAATGTTTAAGGTAGAAACTGTCTTAGATTTAGTTTGATTTTTATAATTGGTTTTCCTTGTCCTCAATGAGCTAAGAATCAGAAGTATCTTGATTTTGGTTGTTTTGCACTGGGTTGTTATCTCAGACCATCACACCAAACTCATTATGATTATCAATTGGAAAATTATTCTTTATGTTGTTCACAAAGCTAATTGTTCAATTTTATGCAACAGTATGAAAGGAAAGATGCTTTTGAAGAATACAACCAGCGGTGAAGCACATAAGATCAAATAGTGTCTTGGACCATGCATGCAACTTTTACTAAAATTGATAAGAACTGCTTTAATCCAGGAACTTGCTATTAAGTGTAGTGAGATCTCTCTCCTGCATGGAGTAGCAGCTTGTAAGTTGGGTCTGAATCTGTTCCGGCAGGAGCTAGTGGGTGTATGTATTCTTTCTTACTATTTGCAATTTGGAGCCTGTTGTTTGCTTGTTTGTTGACTGTAGTCTCTTTCTGGCTTAGACTTGATGATCTGCCTGCTTGCACTGAAGTGGCTGACTCAGCTGGTCCTGGTGTTACGGAAGGATTTGTAATGATAGTCGACTCTGAAAACTGATAGAAGTGTTTAGAGATTGCTCGAAAACTTGTGTTATTGCTCAGATATACAATGGAAGATGTTTCCTGTAGCTTATGCTTAAGCAGTAAGACAAAGGATTTGGTTTTTGAAATGATATAAAGCTTTTGTTAGGAGAGATGGCTAAAAGTGTGTTCTAACATCTGAAGACTGGGTTGCCTTTTGAAGATCTTTTGCACATCTGGTATGAATGTTGCATTCTATGTATATTGTTTTTAGCTGGACATATAAACCTTTACCTAAAGGAATGTGAGTGGCTTAATTGTGGGTATTTGATTTGCTGGGAAGAGATTGTAAAACTACCAGCTTTTGTGCTGAAGTTCCCTTACTCTGAGTCCTTTTTTGAAGCAGAACTTGTCTTGAGGCTAAGCCTGAACTGATGTAGTTATTCCTGTGTTTGAATGACGTCAAACCAAAATGTCAGAGAGATCGGAATCAGCAGGTGAATATAGCACAGAACAGACTTCATTATAGGAGAGATGACTATTTGCTCCATCTTAAATTTCCTTAATGTGGTATTCTGGTTATTACTGGAGAATGGCAATGTCAAGAAGTGCTCTTTTTAATAAATGAGTGAATTCCTCTGCTGTGTTTCTGGTTTAGATTTTTACCAAAAACAACATAACTGTTATTAGTAAGTTTCAACTTAGTTTCAACTGGGATGGAATTGTTTTCTTTGGAGTGTCTGGTATGATGCTATGTTTTGGTTCTGGGTGGAAATGATTGTTGCAAATTAGCAAGTTAGTGGTGTTGTGTGCATTCTTCTCATAATCTCTTAGACTTGAATCTAAAAAAAATATATATTTCCAAAGTAGGAAGGAAACAGAAGATAACAAGGCAGTGCTATTTGGTGATTCCCTCTTCTCTTACAAAAGCATGCTGCTCATAAAGCAGAGACTTTGAGGGCTCTGACAGAAAGCCAATGATATTCCAATTCAGCAAGAATATTTGTGCTGGTTTTACTATATTTTGGAGCAAATTCTGGGTTATGCATGGTCTTACTCTGGAAAATTGACTGTCTAGAAATAACTCTCGCTTGTGCAACAGATCTGAGAGGCTTTGTCTCATCACTTCAGTGGCAAGGATTTCCTTTAACTGTTTTTATTCCTATTGGCCTTGCTGTGCAACCAAGACTTACTCTTGTAAATGAGAAAGCATCTTGCAAATGAGAGGCAAAGCAGTTTAATAGCAGGTTTGAATCATCAGGCTTTACTGGGAACTGACAGCACTTGATGTAAAATCACTGAAATTCAGAAAAAACAGAACCAGCAGCAGGACTTCTCTATTCAGTTTCCAAAGAGCTCTTTGCTGGAGGATGTGGTGCGATGGGAAACTTTACCAGTGGCAGCAGCTTTCTGGTCCAGGCTGGTAAAATGTTTTGGTAGATGTTTGGTAAAGAAGAAAAGAATGGAAATTAAAAGCAGTGAGACATCTTCTTAGTGCAGTTTGTGTGGGCAACAGACTCGATGGTAAGAGGTCATGACTCAGGGTCAGTTGAATAAATGTGGACAGGCAACAGGTGCTTTCTTGGCCTCCTGAGAGGAAAGTAACCTGGAGGAAGAATGCAAGGGGTCTTGTTAAGCCGTGTGGGCAGGTGACAGACTGTTATCTAGAAATCTTGTTACTTTGATGTAAATTAAATGTCATGATTTTATCTGTTCAGCTATCTGCTGTCAGCTGCTTGACAGGGATGCATTAAGATATTCCTCATGATCTCGAGTTCATTAATGTGTCCTTAGCCACTGCCTGTGAGCATTATGACTTACTGTGTTAACAGTTTTGTCACTAAACATGCATAGAAAGGAAAAAAGAGTTTATATAATAATGTTCATACTAAGTTGGGGTGATGCTGTAGTAAAGTGGAACTTTTGCCTGCTAGGCAATATTTAAATGTGTCGTGCTGGTGTCAGATGGGGAGATTGGTAGCACTTTATAGACACTTGCACTGTGCAGGTGGATTTTAACCAACAGCTGACAGAAATAATACATTAAATGTCAGGTTCTTGGCCTTTTAAAGCAGGTGTGGTCCAGTTCTTGGTACGTCACTTTTTGTCTGATCACATCAGGAAACCCCACTATTTCATGGACAGGCTTATCCAAGCTGTATGGCGTATTTTGACCTTGCAAGTTATTCCTCTATATTAAGTTGAAGCCTGTTTCAGTACTTGTTATTTGTCCTGAGAACTGGTATCTTACTGAATCACTGCTCTGTGGATGTGATCTACTGTTTTTCACGTGGCTAGGAAATGTACTGTTTGTGGGAAATTACTCACTGGTGGAGAGCTTAATTTTGTAGAAGTTTATGTATCTTAAAGTTTAGCTACCTCTTCATTTGCTCAGGGGAGAATTAATTTTGTGTTCATGAGCAGCAGTGACTAGATATGGGTTAAGCAGGCTTTCAGCACAGCTTGAAAAGGTTGCCTGCTGGCCACTGAATGTGTAAAGGATATTTATTAGTATTTTTTGCATGAGTAATATTCAGTAGCTGTAGCCAAATTTTGAATTTCTGCTGTCTTTTGTTTTTTTTTTTTTGTTTGTTTGTTTTTGTAGGGACTGGATGAAGAAACAGATGTGGTAAACATCTTCTTAGAACTCTGAATTGCACCCTTTGCAAACTTCTCAAGTCCCCCATGTCTCTATAAAGCTCTGGCTTTGTTTAGGCTTTTCAGTTTGTTTTTTTTTCCGTTTACCTGCATATTTTTAGTTGTCTACAGTTATACTGTGTTACTGGAGGCAATGCAATAATCTAATGAGATGATCTGTTTGAGCAGCTGGTTTTAACCTCTGTGACATTTCTTGTTTGGGATATAAGCCTCTGGTATTACTTTAGTACATGCTGTAGATTTTTTTTTCTCCTCTGTTTAGTTCATCTTTGTTCCTATTGCAAATGTTTTTTTCATTCCGTTGTGTCAGAGCTAGCAAAGAGGGATCTTAGCTCAACTGCTGTATGGTAGATTCTTAAACCATTCTTTCTGTTGAATGCAAATGTTTCTCTTGTCTCCTGACATCAGTCTTTCACAACTGGGAGTGTGTGTGGGACTGAAGCCAAAGTGGAATAAACTCTCATTTGCCTCTTGAGGATAGAAGATTCTTTGGCATCATCAGTTGAAGGTCACTTGTAGTTCTGGTTCTCCAGAACTTGTGTTCCTTTTTTCATGTGCTCCTTAGATACTTGATAGCCTGGAGATGCTTTAAAGATATTCTGAGATATTTTAAAGGTATGCTAGAAGTTTATTTCAGTTCAGCTTTTGATGGGATGGAGGTAGCTGCTTGCAAACTCCAGGTCACAGTGCTTGTTTCCTAGTAATGGCAGAAAAATTATAAGAAGCTTTATTCTGAGTTTACATTCAGACTGTGATGTGGCTCGCCAGTTTTATTAGTAAATGACAGTGTGGTGTGCTTGAGCAGAGCTCTGCTATGCACAGTGGTTCTGTGTTAAATCGCTGTTAATCATTACTAGTACAACATTTCACATTCTTCAGATGTAATTAGGAAAGTACTGGACATGAAACAATTTCTGTAGCAGTGTCTGAATACAACACATCATTATATGCAATAGGTTCTTATGAAGTAAGGGTGAGTTTAATAGGTTAATGTGTTTCTCAGAGTAAAGACACTTCTGTGTGTAGTATAAGGATGCATACAAAGTGACTTGCAGTGTGTGAGTTTTAGTATTAAAAGACTGGAATCTGTCAGTGCAACAATGTGCTCTCTTTGAGCTGCTGAGTGAGATGTGAACATTAGGCACTAAATGTTCTGAACAAAAATTACCTTCTGCTGTAATTTAGAGCAAAAGGAATAAAAGACTTCTGCCTGTACCGAGGGGTATTTTCATCCTGTAGTAGAAATGCTAAGTCATGGCCTGAAAGCAGTGATGGAGCACCTGGTGGGAAGGCTGGGCCCACCCAGGGGAGCTCAGCCAGCATGCACCCCTTCCCAGACCTCATTTAAGGGTTGGCAGTGGAGGTGAGGGTGTCTTTTGCTGGATATCCCTGCCTACCTGAGGCCTTCAAACAGTAAGCAGCTCTTTTCTTTCATTTCTGTATCCATGGCTGATGCATTTGGTCTAGTTCCCATTTGTTGCAGCCAAAGATTTTGCCACCCTGCTGTTATTATGCAATTATAGTGTTACTAAGACAAAACAATCAGTTGAATCAATTTAGGACAGTTTTATTTTGTGTGTTGAACAGCCGTTAAAAAGTTGGGAGAAGGAAGGGGGAAGTTAAGTCGCTTTGTGACTGATGCTTTAAATTTCTCACTATAGACCAACTGATGTTTCTTTTTACTTTGTCCATCACCTTGCCTGTAATTTTGCAGGTGCTTATACAGCACTACTTACATCCTGCTATGTGCCTATATGTTGAACAGCTGTATCTGAATAGGAGTCTGCTTTGGCTGTCTTTTCTCTGCATGTACATTAAAGAATCCTAGCAAGGAGTATTCTCTTACAGAAGTGGCAAGGAGTATTTACTTTCATAAAAGGGTAATTTTAATATTGTTACTACTGACTCTGTATTATGTAGAGGAAGGATTTTAGTTTCTGTTATGTCTCATACAGTGAATTCACTTAAATAATGACTTCTTTTTGTGTGCTCATTCTAAAAAATGAAAGGGATTGGAGGCCAAGAGGTGCTCTGTATTGCGAAGCATTAATGAGTGTGGGGATTGTGCAAGTATGAAATGACTGCTTTTCTGTTCTCTAGTGAAGGTTGTAGACACACTAATGTAATTTAGAAGTGAAAGGAAGTCAGTAATAAATCCATAAAATGTCTAATTTAGTAATTTTGTTGGACTTGCTCTGTGTCCTCATGGAGACTTTTTTTGCTTGGTTCACAAACACAGCCTGGGAGAAAGATATAATTTTAGAAGTTTCAGTTGACAAAGACATGCTGGTGCTAGATACGTATTTCAGATCCTTGTCATTGTACTCTATTTTTAAATTCAAGTGCCAGCCAACCTAACAAGCACAGCTTGTGTCTCTGCTGGGTGTCCTGTGTCTGTGCTGGAAAGCAGAACTCTTCCAACCCTTAGTGCTATGCTACCACACTTACTTCTGTATTTGTTGTATTTAATGAGGAGAAATGTTCCAGCAAGTTCTTTTTTATATCACAGAACTAAAACTGGTCACAAAAACAGTGCTCCTCTGTACGGAGGTCTGCTTAGGCATTGGCAATTGTTAAGATGCTTGCCTATCAGCAGCCACTTGAGAAAGAATTTTAAATGGTCTTGTGACGTCAAGGAGGCCCAAGAAAATATAGCCTGGTGCCAAATTACCTCCATTGTTGAGAGCATGCAGTAAGAAACAGATAACACAGAAGTAAATCATTTGTGCAATAGCTATCTAATGATACGCTCTAGCAACTCCAATAAGTGAGATTGTCTGGTGTAGGCATAGCTAAAGAAGATTAACTTTCAGGCCCTCGTTTTCTAATTTATGATTAATGAAAAGCCAGCCTAATCTATCTAATATCCTGCTGTCTGGACAGAATGTCTGCGGGTAGCTTGGATGTGGCAGAGGGAAATGCCTTGACCAAATTACAGCCTATAAAAGTGAACAATTTAAGTATAATGGATAAAAAACTGAATCTATTGAATGAGAAGATGGATAAACTGTTGCGTTTCCAAGAAGACCTGACGGGCAAACTGCAACGAGTTAAAGCTATTGAGGATATAGAAAAGGGCATTAACAAGGTAACGGTATCCAGTGAAGCTCTCGATGAGACAGGTGAAATGGAAAAAGGCCTAAAGGTATCGGACAGTCCTCACCAGACTGATACGCAGAGCATATGCTCAGAAGTATTGAAATTGATGAAAATTGCCCAGCTTGATGCCTTGAAGCACAAGGAGAGACTGGCAAAGATAGAGGGAAGGATTGAAACACTGGATAAAGTGATTACGCTAATAGGAGAAGTATTAAAAAATTCTAAAGTGGTGGATTTTATTCTCAAAGGCGTTGTGCCCTGGAAGAAGGGAAGTCTACTGGAAAGCTTTGTTGAGGTTGGTTTTCTTTTTCTAGTCTTGATGAAGTGCTTTGTAAAGCAGCAAGTCTCTCCTGATGATTCCTTTTTGCATAACATTTGTAATTCAGGTTTTTGTTTTAGAATTGCTGTTGCAGGTTACTGCCACAACCTCTAAATTATAAGCATTTTGAGGCAGACATAGTCTTAAAATGTGCCTTAAAATACCTAAAGCCCTCAGAGTATGCCAGGCAATCCCGTAACAAGTATGAGAAGCAGATTGCTACTGTAAAATGTTCAGCTTCCAATGGTGCCTGAAGATCAGCAATGTCATTCACACTGGTGACAGAGCTGAGGTTCCAGTGGAAGGCAGGAATAATAACATACCATGAAGTATTTACTGAAGGAAGCTGCTTCTATTTTCTTGATCAATCATGAACTCTGAACGCAATAAAAGTTTTGAGAATTCATGCTGACTTTTGTTTATATGACTTGAGCAGCTTTGTATGTTTTCAGATACTTAAGTTGTCTTTAGCTGTGTCTCTATGATGCACCTGTGACTTCATGAACTGTACCAGCATTGTTCACTCCTCAAATCAAGTAGTTCTTGTGGTTTTGCATGTATACATATATAATACAAAGTGTATTGGGCAAGTAAACTGTTTTGGAGCTAACTCCGCTTTTTCTGAAGTACCACAGTTGTTCTCCTTTCTTGTTACTGGGAAGCTTTTGAAATTGAAGCATGAAGATTAGTTCTAAGACCTTAGGATATGTCTGTGCTTTGATCACGGGCTGCTGAGTAGTCTGATATTTGAACTAGTTTTAAATTGGAGAGGTAGTAAATGTACGTGACCTGGCTGGAGTAATGTGGAGGAAAGCGTGGGTGAATTTAAAAATGCATTAGCTTGTACTGAGCCCTGTGTTAACTTCGGGCCATTTTTTCGGGCAGTTTTGTAATGTGTCCATAAAGATTCACAGTTGCGTTGGGGTTGCACACAAAGAATTTGCTCCTTGCTTGTTGCTATTTTCCAACCTTTGCTGTTTTGTAACGACATGCTGGTTATCACAGTTGGCTTTGTACAAGGTTACAAAGAATGGGGGTGGGAGTGGGGAGGTCATGTTTTCATTTTTTGGTGAAGCTGTTGGCTGATGGTATGACAGCATTCCTGGGATGCCATAGGAATGCTTATGGAAGGAGCGTTCAAAGTTGAGTCAAATTGATAAAAGGCGATGAGCGGAGCTTTGTAAGATCTAGGCCGCTTTTTTTATTTAACAAAGCAGCAACAACCAACAAAATAAACAACAGCAAAAAATTAAGCTGTCCCTTATCCAAGGCTTTCTTTGCACATAGAACTTTGCAAGTAAATGTTCCCCATGGTTGTTGTTGCAGGTTTGTTTGGAGCTGTGATAAAGATGGTAACAACATTTTACTTTTTGGGGCTTTTTGTGGTGGGGGAAGAGGCTGGAGGGAGGTGTTCTGTAGTGGATTTTATAAGGTTGTAGCATGAAAAATGCAGTGACTGTTTTTACTTGCAAATAAAAGGGGATGATTTGCAGCAGACTTCTAATTGGGTATCTGCAGGAAAAATTTGAGATGTTCCTTGTCGGCTTATATGAATGAGAATAAGAGGCTGCTTATCACTAGATTTAAGTGGGCCATCCAAGATGTTATATCTTTTCCTATTTTTGTATAATGCTTTATGCTAAATATTTGATTTCATTGCTAATGCATTGCTTTGTGAAGTGTTACAGTGATGCTGTTACAAAATAACCCTTCTCAGTGCTGTGTTAATTGGAGGATGAAATGCTTAAAGTAGAAAAAAAAAAAGCTTATTTTTAACCATACTAAAGGTAACTTATGAGAGTTATAATAAGAAATATGGGTTTTTTTGTTTAACCTCAATCGCTGCTCAAATAATGAATCTCTAGATGCCTTAAGACAAATATGTCATTGTATCTGCAACAACATCTTTCAACCGTCAGTCAACAAGTATTAGAAGTACAAAATAATTTTATCTTCTAATAATTCTTATGTTTCACATGTCATGGTTTTAAATCATATGAGCAAGGGTGACTTGAGGCAGAATGTCTTACAAATAATGTTTTGGGAAGCAGAGACCTAAGACATTACTCTGTGCCATCTTGCTTTAGAAGTATGCCTTTTTGTATAAGTAGGGAGAGATCAAACAAAAGTGGAAGGGGGGTGGGAGAAGCAGAAGTAACAAAAAAATTCAGAAGTTGATTGGTGTTAATACCCATTTTACAGGGCCTCAATCTATGAGGTTAGAGAAACCCAGTGAAAATTACCCTTGAGTGTAACTGTTGTTTTTGTCTTTTTCAGGCCAAGGAAAAGCTTGAAGAGAGCGGTTCAAAACCGAAGCATGTACTTAGTAACAGAGGAACCCAAACTGAAAGCAGTGAGTCTTCTGGAGGTGTGTATCACTCTGGGCATGCTACCAACTTTGACTCTAGAATGTGCTGCAGACCAACTAGAAACTGAATAGCCTGCCATTTTCCACTAAATGTACTACAGAGGAATTACTATGAATGAACTATTGAGAAAATAGTAATGTTCTCTTCTTCTTTGTACTCTGTCTCTTAAATCAACACCACAAGAAACCTTGAAGCACATGAAATTAAAAGCAGCATCTTTGCTTGGCTATGCTGATTCCTTCTTTTGGTATTACAGTGATCTGAATTAAGAGAGCACTCCTGTTTGGAGATACATCAGGTGTGGCAATTATCACCTAGGAGACAGCTCCCAGATTTTTGTCTTAGTACAGCTCAATGAGCATTTTCTTCCTCCTTTGGAACAGGGGTGTATTGACATTACAAATAGGTTTTTTTGATAAACAAGTTTAATTGCCACATCAGTGCTAGATTCTTTAGGGTGTAGCTGTCTGGACATTGCCATATCGCATCCATTATTAATACTTGTGAAGTTGCAGTGTCATGAATGTGAGCTTAACAGACCTGTTGTCCTCAAAAAGTGTCAGCAAGTCCCTTAAATTATGGGTGTGTATGTTGAGTGGGTGTGTTACTTCTTTTTTTGCTACCACTTCTGCCATGGATAGCTTATTAATGTTGTGTTTTACTCAGATAGTAAAACTGGTAAAAAATTGGATGAAAACAGTGGAGGATGCAAGAAGGTGAATGCTTCAAGTGCTGTTGCCCACAAAGCTGACTCCAGACCCCAGACTAAAGAGAGGACAGCACAGCAGAAAGCAGCAGAAGGTACTGAGAAAGCATGGAGCTGTCAGCAGCAAAAAGATGTTGGTGTCAAAGCTTTGAATCAACATAATGGTCTTCCCTTCGTGAATCAAGATCATGTAGGCAATCAAGATGTTCCTGTTAAAGCTCACAATGTGGGTAGAGCCCCATGCCCAGATGAATGTCACAAGCAGCTTTTTCATCAGAAACTCAAAGAGAATGAAAACAAACCTCCGTCACAGAGTACGGCATTGCAGGAAGCTGTGCCCTCTACATCCCAGGCTATATCTGACACAGGGTGTGAAGTGACACAAACCAGGTAATGGCTTTGCTGGTAGTTTTCTGTATGATCTGAAACCATTCCACATGTTAAAAAAGAAAACATAACAGATTACTCAAAGGAGTCATCTCCTGCTTAGGCATGCTCCAGGGGGAAAATGGCCATGCTGGGGAAGGTGCAGTGGGATCATAGAAACAGTTAAGGCAAAAAACTCAGTTTGTCGGAAGCCAGTAAGTTAGAGGGCTAGGCATGGGAGATTTGATTTGATGGGCTTCTGTGTATTAGAGGAATGTGACTGCTCTTCTGCATCTCAAGTAGATGGACCTTTTTAGACTACTCTTTTCCAACTTCTCTGTTTCTATAAACATGGGGCTGAAAGGAATTTGTAAAGTTTACTTGTGTATGATAAAATGGAAGTATTTTGTTTCATTTTATGCCTTAAGTGGTTTTTAAAGCTTTTTTTTTTTTTTGTTTTCATGCTTTGGTCACCTCAAGATACGACCAGCTTATTCATCTTTTAAATTCTAATAGTCTCATCTTTGGGTAAGATGAGGTGTGTATTTTAATTTGAAGTTTCCACCACTGTGGTCTCTTCTCCAACATTCAGGAGCAAATTGTGTACAGCACTTAGACATTGATATCCACAAATCTGTTCTTATAATAGCATAAGAAACAGGAGACCTCCCCATGTTTTGCCTCTGGCTCATGAGACTTCAATAAGTGGAGCTGGATCCGTACTGTCTTGAAGGCTCCCACATTGAGCTCAGGTGTTTGTGAAGAAGCTGATGAACAGTTGTTGTCTCTGTGGCATTTGGTGCTGGTTAAAAATGATATGGCAGGAGTGAACTCACATGCAGAGAGAAGCTTTTGCAGTGGTTAAATGGTTTGGCACAGGAGCTATGTGGGTACCAAAGTGCTTGGTGTAGAGAGTTGGGAAGCCAATAGAAAACCAGAAGGCAGAACCTAGAGTAAATCCTGGGAAAAGATCACACTCCTGAACAAGGTCCCTATTATGTTTGTGTGTGAAGTCATGAATGTGGTAAATGCATCTTTAAAATGCGTGCTACTTTTAGTGGAGTCTGTAAGCCCATTCAGAAGTGTCAAAAGAACATTGTGTTCTCCTGTTTGGAGACATGCCCAAGAGTCCTCTTGAGTTCAGGCTTGTCTAGATAGCAGTGGAAGTGTTTGCTCAGAGCAGTGTTCAGTGCTCTGAATAGCTCAGTCCTGGTGCAGTTTAAATTCATAGCACAAGGCAGCAGCTGTGAAAGGTGATAAAACTGAGAAACTTCAGGCTTCTGTTATGCAAAAGTGGAAACAGTTTCTTTTGTATATTTTGTAATGAGGTAGCTCCTATGGAAGAGGCATTAATTTCTGGAAAATTAGGGAAATATTCCAAGTTTTCTGGTAGATGAAACATCAGGGAGAATAGTATTAATAGGGTGGGGGAGTTATGGAAGTTATGTTTTTAGCAGAAAGTAGTGGAAAAAATGCTATCCCATAAGACACAAACACATTTGACTGTGCAAGTCAGCCAGCTGGAGGGAACTGGAATGAATGTAAACACTGAGATTTGTAGAGCTGTATGAGCAGTTGGATGTTTGGATACTCAGCCTGTAACTGGTGAAGACAATCTCTACCAGCTCTTTACCCATAGGAATGATAGCTCATTAGGCAGTCAAGGATCAAGATCAAGAAAAATTATCTCCATGTTTTTCAGTGCTTTCTCCTTAGTGTTTTATTTCCTCAGAAGAATAGTATAATTACACTTCTTTAATACTATAGAAATCTGCATTTTAAGAAGTTTCTAAGTTTTCTTTCTGTGTGAAGTTGTGAGAGAAAGTCTAGGTATCTATGTGAATTGTCAACTGCTTGCTCTGCAGGGTAGCCATTGATGTGACTGAAGTGAAAGAAAAGACTGAGATGACCAAAGAAGGAAACTCAAATGATCACAGCCATAAAAATCCCAAAGCAAAATCCCCATCCTCTTTACCGTCAGAAGTGGAAGGATATAAACAGCTGCCTGGTAAATCCAAACTTGAGCAGACTCCGAAGATTATCAACACTGAATCAAATCAAGAAGCAAAAGAAAAAAAGAAGCAAAATGAACTTGCACCAAAAACAGGGAAGCAACAGCCATTATTGAACAAGCCCAAGCCAATTAAAAAGGCTGAAGACAAGTCAGAATTGAAAAGCAAGCCCATAGTTTCACAGAGTACCACTGCAGCAGGGCCAAAGAAAGAGCTGGGAGTACAAGTCAAAATCCATCAAGGAACAATAAAAGTAAAAGATTCCGTGGCAGTTACCCACTCTGACAGGAGAGAATCTGAGCCCCACTGTTCAGTGGGAAGTGAGAATGATGTGGGTCAGTGTGCAGGATCAGAGATGGAGAACACTAAGTCATTGGAGGCTGGCAAAGAGCTTTCCACACAGGATGAGATGATCATTGGTAAGCTGCTTTTGCACTGAGTTTGTGCTATCCATGTGTACTGTATATAAATCATAGCTGGAGTAGTGCATGCTACACCACATGAGTCTTACGCTTAAGAGTATTTAACTCCAATTAAGAGTATAAACACCACAGATAAGTTAGATGATCAAAACCAAGAGATCAACATTAGTACAGTTTATTTTAATAGTACTTTTCCTTCTAAAAGGTGTTTTGGGAAAAAATTTCCTTTCAGATAAAATTAAGTAGAATGTATATTTCTGCTGAAGAAGTAATATTGACAAAACACAGTCCTTCAGATACAGTATTCATGCATTAAGGTAGAGTAAGTAAACTAGGTGTGCTGCTGCAGCATGGACTGAAGAGAACAGCAGAATATTGCAGGACAAGTATCTTGCTTGGTCTTTGTGCTGATGGCCATATATGTCAATTAGTGTGGGAATGCTTCTGTTGTTTCAGGCAGCAGACCTGCATTCCCAGAATGTGCGTATATGTGTAGATGTCCTAATCTGTATCTGATGCTCTCAGCAGTGATGGCAAGAAAATGAACTTGCGTACATGTTAAACTGCCCGCCAAGTTATCTGGGGTTTAACTTTAAAATTACTCTGAATGAGCAACACCATGAGTGGATGGCTTTATCTTATAAGAGCTTAGACATTAAGCATGTAATAGTTAAATAATTTAACTCC
This sequence comes from Excalfactoria chinensis, assembly GCF_039878825.1. Lineage (NCBI taxonomy): Eukaryota > Metazoa > Chordata > Aves > Galliformes > Phasianidae > Excalfactoria > Excalfactoria chinensis. The sequence goes on along the minus strand of NC_092835.1, from coordinate 11,513,489 downwards.
CAGGAACTGATTAAATTTAATCATTTAAATATTTACAGCTCTTACTAGGATGCTGCTAGTAAAACAAGGTGTTGTTAGTAGAAACTTCCTGAATTAACTGATATCTATGCTGATATTGTTTATCACTGTTGTGTATTCATGCTGGTATTCCCAGATAGCTTATCAAAATGAAAAGAAGGTCAAATATAATTTTATTTTATTTTTTGAAACTTCCAGATATTTTTTTGTTGAGAGGCCTCTTTTGTTAACGCATGAGTTCAAACGTTAACCTCACTGGGCTCTTTCAGCATTGCTGTGTTAAGACTGACAGGGTTGAGAGCTGGGAGGTGGAATCCTGTCCTCAGTGACTGGCCTTTATCCATCATCTTTAGAATGATGCTAATGATAGAAGTCTGTATGTGAAGAAGTGGAGAAATTTTGATTATTTTCAGCATCTCCTTTACAACCATCTAGAAATAATGCTTTTAAGATCTGATTTAGGTTGTTTTTGTTTTTTTTTCTTAATGAGAAGCCAAGTGATTGTGTGTGCTCAACTGATTTGCATTTAAAAATGAGCAGTTCTATTGCTTCTGGTATTTTACCTGTGTTTCACTCTGAACATAGTGGAAAGAATTGAATGCTTAATGTTTGTAGGTACTTCACTGCTTGTCTGAATTCCAGTAGAAGGTAGGTACCGTGAAAATTAAAGGCAATTGAGACTTCTCATTATACTGAGCAAACAAAATGAAATGACATGCATGCCCTGTGGACTGAATTCCCCATCAGTTGGTGTGAGGGAGATGAAGCTGCAGTGATGAGGGAGAAATGTCTCAGTGACCAGGTTTTCTCCTCTTTAGATGACAGCCCTTCTCCCCCTGCTCCTTTTGAACATCGCATAGTGAGTGTCAAGCTATCCGAGGTGACAGCATGCTACTCAGTGTGTCGTCATGAAGTCCTTGGAGGGTAAGTCTCTGCCCCCTTTTGCTGTACTGCAGGTGGTAGCTATTTGTGAAGAAGTGCAGTTAGCTTGGGAACTGGTAATTGTCTTCAAATGGCCCCAAGATGTGTATGGGTGAGGCACATGTAAGCCCACCACAGCCAGAGCAGTTACTTAGTGGATCAGAATGCTCAGCACTCTCTCTCAGCAGCATGGGAAATGATGGATACCAGCTTATTTCTTCAGTTTATGGTTCTGTGTGGAGCAAAAGGGGATTCGAATGTATCTAATTTAACTATTTTTTCCATGTATCTTATGAATACTTTCCCCTCTATTTTGATAACATCACTTTCTCCCTACCTTTCTTTGTCCTTTAAGCTTTGTAGAAGTTGGTTTTAGCTGATATGGCAAGAGAGTAAATTTGGCCTACAGTAATAGAGAAGTAAGAAGAGAGAATGCGGATAACATGCCAGATTGTTCATCTCTTCATCCTCCAGACTTCTGGGGCTACCATAGTTGCCCTTTTATGAACCTGTCTGTGGGGCATCTCTAAGTCCCTTACTGGCTTCTGCCTCAGTTCCATTTTCAGACTCCTGGCTGTGCTCTTGGATGCTATTTGCATTTGTTGTAATAATCTTGGCTACAGCTGGAGTCTTGAGAAAAAGTCAGCAGAGCCTGTTAGGGGTCGGGCAGCTTCCAAAATCTTTATTCCACACTGAACTTTGTGTTCAAGAAAACTAAGGGAAAAAATTATAATTATGTTGACCTTGCATTTATTCTTGACTTGTGGAAAGCGTACAGCTGCTTCAGCTGCTTCAGCCTTTGTATTCTTGTCTGCTTACTTATCTAACAAGAAGGTTTGATTTACAGACTAATCCAAGTATGAATGTGGCTTAAGTATAGGCCTGATGATGCAATAGCAGAGAAAATGATGTTTAGAAATCATCTCAAGGGGAATTAATGTATCTGGGTGACATGGGGGAGAATTTACAACATGCAAGAAATGTGGTTTGTGGAGCGGGTAGAGTTACTGGTGTTAGTCATTTTAAAAGTTATGAGAGCAAGACAGAAATATCCTTGTTAATATGCCCACTAACACATCACTGGAGGACGGCAAATGGGTACAGTTACAGAACTGAAAAAGAATATCTTCAGGTCATCATACCACAGTGAAATGTAGTAGTACGAAGGGGCATAATATTTTAATGTAAGCGTTGAACAACTGGCTGGAAAGATAAAACTAATCCTTCATAAGCTGAGAGAAAGAGGAGATTGATGCTGCTGGCCACCTGATTCTGTTCACTTTGTACTGGGCTATTTTTAATCAATGATAAGAATAGTTTGAAAACTTTCTGTGGTGAGCTGTGTTTTCTCATCTTTTGTTTGGTATCAACAGGGGGCGTTTTGGGCAAGTTCATAAGTGCACAGAAGTCTCAACTGGTCTCAATTTGGCAGCCAAAATCATTAAAGTGAAAGGAGCAAAAGAAAAGGTAAATATGTTCCTGTGAACCTAAATGAGTTTGTGCTGTAAGCAACGTGAATTGCATTCATTTGCACTGAACCTCCCCATAGGAGCCAGCTTCTCATTGCATAGTACCAAATGTCAGAACTTGTCTTTTAATACAGTAGCTTGGGTCTCATATGACTGTTGTTCATCTCTAGTGTTTGTGATTAAGCCATTTGTTCACATGAAACCTTAGATATAGCTGCTATAGGATCTTAAATTATGGTATATTCAAATATATTGGAATTTAAGGAACTTATTTTCTCTTTTTGTTTTTGTTTTTGTTTTTTTTTTAAATTTATTTTTTTCCAGGAGGAAGTGAAAAATGAAATTAACATCATGAACCAATTAAATCACGTGAATTTGATCCAGCTTTATGATGCCTTTGAAGCCAAAAATAATGTAACTTTGATCATGGAATAGTAAGTTTAAATGATTTCAGGAACTGTTGGGATTTGGGGTTTGCTTTGGTCACGAAAGGGAATGGAAAACAATAACTCTGAGGTATGAAAAAGACTTGAGTGGCTTTCCAGCCTGTGAGAGAGTTCAGATACACATCTGAAAGGCAGTACTGTCATGTTAAAAAATACAAACTTAGCAAGATTGCAGTTTAAGCAGGTGCTAAGCAAGGCAGTTATCTTCAAGCTATGAAGCTAATTACGAAACAATTAATAAACAGGATTTTGCTATGGTTCATTTTTCATTTGAATTTAACTCGGAGGCCCCAACGCTGTCCCTAGCTATCCAAATACACACAAGCGTTCAGGGTAAGTAAAACCTCGGATAAGAAGCAAGTGTGAGAATACAGAAAGGGAGATTACTTCAAGTAGGCTTGTTTGGGGTTTTTTCTTTGTTTTTTTGAAACTGAGTTTCCATTACAAAACAACTTGTTAATGATGTGAAGGAAAAAAGGACACAAAATAGCAAATTTAAATATGAGGCATTTTAAAATGTCTCAATCTTTTATTTAAGTAATAGTAAATTTTTGCCCTGCAAACCTTGTCAGATCTGTGCATCTGATGTAATGTTCTGTTATTTTTTTGTGCAGAATTGGTTTCAGTTGTCAGGTCAGGTAACGTGGCTTTCAGTTTTAAAAGTTGAATAGATTGTACAGGTTGAAGAGTTAATTTCCTTAAGTTAATAGGAAGACAATAATAGATACTTGGCATGTTCTATAGATTATCCAGGTCTGCGTTTTGTCTCCAGATTGTTTGCCTTTGAATTTAGGTTTTGATTCTCCCCAGCTACTCTCTTACAAGTGTTAGCAGTAAGTCTCCCAGTGTGGAAGGCGCTTTAGAATGATACTTAATTTCACACACAAAAATAAGTTTCTTAAAGTCATTTAGTCTGCGGGTACAATATATGCTGGTTGTGTTGTTAGCACCTGTGCTAAATTAGAAAGTTAAGTCTCCAACTTGGAAATAAACGAAATTAATGAGAAATTTCAGTGTTTTTAACACTTCTCTACATTAAAATTTTAGCCTGGATGGTGGTGAATTATTTGACCGGATCACGGATGAAAACTACAATCTAACAGAGTTGGATGCAATCTTATTTACAAAACAAATTTGTGAAGGAGTTCATTACTTGCACCAGCATTATATTCTCCATTTAGATCTGAAGGTCAGTGATGTCCATTTGTGATGGTGTGGTTTGCACCACTACAGTCTGTAATCACAATAATTTCTTATTTCAATCACTTAATCTCATAAAGAAATAGACTTCCTTAATCCAATAGCCGCAGTGAATGAAGTTCCAGAGAGTATTTTCTTCAGTGTCTATTCAGTAGCTTGCATACAGTAATGAAATAACAAGTTTCTGCACTATTTTTATTTTTTGCTGTTAAGTCTGAAGCTTTTCAATGTGTGAAATTAAACAGTGACCTTCTGTTCTTCAAAAACAAACAAAAGAAACCAACCCTGAAACACCTTTGGACAGAAATGTGTAGAAGTGCTTCCACTCTTCACTCCTCCTGCACTTATAACTGTATCCAAACATCTTTTCAGTCCCCTTCCTATTGTTTGTACTTCTAACTGCCTGGATCTGAACTGTGTGATTCCTTAACTTATTTGCATGAAAACAGGCATTATTTTTCTTGTTTATGCATTACCTTACTCAAATGATACTAGATCTGGTTGGCCTATGGACAGCTCTGCAATTCTGAGTTTGGAAACTCATTCTCTCCTTTGAAAAGCAGTCACATGGGGGGATGGGAGGGAAATAACAAATAAATGCAAAACAATAGCAAAAACAGAAACAACTTTTTTCTTTTGTCTTCACGATCAAAACAGAGGGTGCATTTGATATATTTGTTGCGACTTTTGTGGTTCTACTTTTATAAATTCAGGGGATAAACCAAACCATCAGACTGTCTGTTGTTGTACATGAAGTGGGTGCTTTCCATTTCAAAATCTATTTATATTCTGTACAGGAATAGTGTTGTGCTGGAATGGAAGTTAAACTTCCTTACAGGAGGTCCAAACCCAAACCTTTCACTAACCCATTTGCCAGTCAGATCCTTTTCTATTAAGAGGAATAGAAGGAAAAGAATCACCCTAAAAGTTATGACTATAGTCTCTGAGATATTTTTCTTATTCTTGCTAGGTTTGTGTTTCAGTCATACATTTAACTGAAAGTACTCTTGTCTTTTTGTAGCCTGAAAACATATTGTGTGTAAGTCGCACGGGGAACCAGATCAAAATTATTGACTTTGGATTGGCGAGGAGGTAAGTGTTCAGTTACGAATTTATTTTTTTATAAAGCCCATTGAATTATGCTACTGGAAGGTCTTATATTTTTTATGCATTTAGTGTCTCTGAGGTGATTCTCCCAGGTGAGTGAGCTAAACCCTCTGCTGCTGCAGGCATTAGTTCTGCTGTGTGCATTAATTATCTGATTACTTTTTCAAGTAGAGTTTCTGTTGAATAAAGATATACCGCTGTTCTCATAGTCTCAAAATGATTCCCCTTATAAAGCTTTTACTCCAGGGACTCCGTGAAGGACATCCTGTGTGAAGCATAAAGACCTCAAAGAAATAGAGGCTTTTCATTGTTCTTTTATTCAACTTGCTTGAGTTTGTTAGAGGAAAGCTGTGGGAACTCATTTGCTTGTTTTAGGTTGGACAGCATCTGCTAGAGGTGGAACCTGGCAGAGAGTGTAGCTTCTCTCATTCTGTGACAGGGGTCTGTGCAAATTTTGTTGCCTTTGGCCTTTCTTTCTGGTTTTACTCAGGCAAGAGGATAACTGGTGGTCTTATATCTGCAGTCACAGCAGAATTCACTTATTTGTCTTCAAGATCTTAAAAAAAGACTTCTAATTAAGGCCTTAAAAAAAGACTTTAATGCTGTCCTGGTTGTCTTGGTGACTCTGCTATGCTTGCTTGCTCTGTTGTTTGTTTTTTTTGTACCATGCTTTGATTTCTACAGATGAGAGACTTGTTTCCCCAGCCTGCTCTCAGCATTGATGTCTGTTTCTGTCTGTTAAAGGTACAAACCTCGTGAAAAACTGAAGGTTAATTTTGGAACTCCAGAGTTCTTGGCTCCCGAAGTGGTGAACTATGACTTTGTTTCCTACCCAACAGACATGTGGAGCGTAGGCGTCATCACGTACATGTTGTAAGTATGAGAGGTCGTGGCAATGGCACCAAAGGCTCTATGAGAACAGACCAGTGGAGGGTGTCAGTGGAACATTAGTGTTGCAGGCTCTTGGGACTCCTCCCAATTTGTGCTGTTAAAAACAAACAAAAAACTTTGAGCGACAGACCTTTAATGTGAAGGTACCTCACTGTTGGTGTTTAGTCTCTGAGCAACAAATAGCCCTTTTGATAGATATGTAGATGTTCTTCTCCTTTACACCACCTTATTTAGCAAGTTCAAGTGGGTCATGTTGTGATTTCTCAGAAAAGTGGCCCAAAGCATGTCAGAATTTCCATTTTGATTGGATCCTTGAAGATTTAGATAAATTTTCAGCTTTACATTCTGGTAGTTTTATTAGCTCTCACTCAGTCTGCATCCACCCAGAGGACTTAATGTTAAGTGCTAGGCCACAGGACATATCCCAGGTGGGAGTAAGACTTTCTGTTGATGGCAGGATGGCTGTGGAAGGCTCTGGTGGGCTGACTTGGTGTATTAGAATTTTTCACAGATGCTTTCTGTGAACGGAATAAATGGTTTAAACTTCTGAGCTAAAAAGTAACTGAATGAAATACTGAGTTGTTGAAGCAATAAATCTGAGGCTAGAAGCTAATTGAAAACAATGTGCTGTTATTCAGAAACCAGTTGAATTCAAGCCAAACTTGGTTATAAGCTTTGATTTAGGAAAGCTCTCAAGCCCTCCTAGCTTTCCTAGTTGGGAAAGCACTGCAGTAGGTACTGAGATTCCTGCTGAATTTGTTTTATTAGAGATCTATTAATGCTGTACTCTGACTTAGCTGAGTGTGCTGCTGAGTAGTAACATTAACAATACAGTTCTTGGCAGGAACTGAAAAGTAGGGCTCCCATGTCTGAGAACCCTTCCTCTTAAAAAAAAATTAGCCAAAACTATAAAACAGAAGATTCAAGGCAGAAGAAATTCATCTTGCATATAACTATTTATTTCCCACTTCACTTTTTAAGGCTTAGTGGCCTGTCCCCATTCCTGGGAGAAACTGACGCAGAGACGATGAATTATGTAGTCAATTGCAACTGGGATTTTGATGCAGAAGCTTTTGAACAGCTGTCAGAGGAAGCAAAAGACTTCATTTCCAGGCTACTTGTGAAAGAGAAAAGGTACTTCCTCCTCTGATCATGAGGATGGTGTAGCACCTAATAACATTTATTTCCTTCTAGCTCTCTGTTTGAATTACAGTCAACAATGAGAACTTATCATGTGATGTTTTCTTTTGCTGTTCTGTGCTTACTGCTCAGTTCCTTAGAGGCAGAAGAGAGGAAATCTGAATGGGTTTGCATGTAGAACTCTGTCTTTAATATTCCTTCTCTGTGTAAAAGCTGTTTCTTTTGTTACTTTGAGTTCTTATAAACCCTGTCATAAGTTGTGGAAAAAAAGTTTCTTGAATACACAGAGAATAAATAGAAGCTGTGGCTGTGAAAATGTGCATCTTTCCTTTAGAGTGGTCCAAATTCATTTGGTGGATATTAGGAAGAATTTAGGGCTTAACTTTGCATGTGGTTTCTCATTTTGGGATCAAGTAAAATAAAAAGTGATTGTATGCATGAAATGACAAAGGAATGAGAGTGACACTGATGTCAGAAAATGGCTGTGGGGTTGGGGTGGGGTAGGAAGAAAACTGTTTTCTCTTGCTGAGCACACAGTAAAGCAGATTGTGTTTGAGGGGAATTTCAAGGAATGTTTAGAATATTAACATCTGACAGATCACTAAGTCAGACAAATCGGTTATAGTACCTAATTGCATTGTGGGCCTTAAGTCATAGGGTTTGCAAATAGAACTTTTTTCAATCTTGTCTCACTGCCTCCCCCACAAGATTTTTTTTCTCTTTTTCAAGGCCTTTGTGTAGGTTTTTTGGGCCATTGTTGAATGTCTGAGATAATGTGTGCTTATCTAAGTTTAGGATGAATGAACGCTTGTGCTTTTTAAATGTGAGGCACAGAATAAGCCTGCACTGTCAGGATAGATAGATGGCACCACAACTATTTTTCTTCATGCAGCGATTCTGTCAGCATAAACTTTTTTTTACATAATCTGATGATCCCATACAGCTGCTGCTTCAAAACAAAATTCAAACAAGGTGAAATAGGATGTTTCAGCACGGGGCAGTCAACCCACTGTACAACCCATCAGCAGCTTTCACATCACTCATTCTTTACACTGCAGAGTGCAGGATGATGTTAGGACTCTACGCCCTGGGATGAATAGCACCTCAAGAAGCTTTTCCACTCGCTTGCATTAGTTTATTTAAGGCAAACATTTATGTAATCTGTAGGATGAGGAGCACAAGGTTCAGAGAAAATGGAGAGAGGGGTGGCTGTGCTAATGTAGTATTTCTTTTCCTTGCAGCTGCCGCATGAGTGCAACACAGTGTCTGAAGCACGAGTGGTTAAATAATCTGCCTGCCAAAGCCAAGAAGTTCAAGCTTCGCCTGAAGTCCCAGTTGTTGCTGCAAAGTTACATAGCTCAGAGAAAATGGAAGGTAATTAGCTGGGAAAATCTACCGCCAGAGGGAGAATCAGCTCAGTGCAGGCAGGGCCTGCTTTTTTGAGTGTTGGCTCATTTTTACTAAATTCTTATAAATGTGAGTTTAGGAATTCTTCTGTTTGTTATTTAAAGTTTTCCTTTCTTTTTTTCCGAGTTCAGAGGCTGCTGTTTAGCTTACTCTAATTTTGTTTTTTCTTCTCATAATGGAGACACTTTTGCATTGACAACAGTTGAGTTGTTCTTTTGTCACTGTTGGTTTGGGATATGACGTAAGGCAGTTTTGTTTCCTGCTGCAGAAAGTTGAAGTCTGGGAGAGGGGGGGAAAAAAAAATAGGCTTAGAGTCATCCAGAGAACTCCTCAGCACCTTTCTGATAAGCCCATGACTTTTCAGAAGTAAATTGCGAGTGAAGAAGTGATAAGAATTTCTACTGGTACATCTATTGGTTTGTAAATAATTGATCCTGGAAGATGAACATCTTTTACAAATAAGCAGTGGAGGAAATGTGAAGAAAACTCAGGTCCATCTCCTTCTGCCACTGGAGAGTTGTAATCCCTTATCAAGGAGTTGAATCTTATACCTTTTCAACTCTTTAGATTCGAGCTGTTTCATGCATTTGTGTTTTAAACACGTCATCTAAGACATAACGCTGTAACTCATACTAGTGCAGTTCACGGTACCAGCTTTCTGTTCTGTAGTAATCAGTGGTTTCTCAGTACAAAGCATTGCATTACCTCATACTGGCAAGACTCCAGTATCATCCCTCAGGATTCTTAGCATTCATCCTTAGAATGGGTGACAAATAATTTTTATGCATTGCACTGGGTCTCGTATACCAAGGCCAAAGCTCTGCAGCCAGTGCCTGTTACATAGGTAACCATGCTGCATCCATAGGTAACCAAGTTCCCTACAGTGCAAAGGCAAGCACTGAAAGCTGGGCAGCCTTTCCTCAGGCTTTTCTTTGACTTCATTTGGCATTTCTGTGAAGGAGGTGTGCTGCTTGTCAATAGTATATGAAACTAAGACTTTGGGAGCTGTAGAAAGTCTCTCTCTTGCTTTAAGTGAGCTGATTTACCTGAGGCTCAGACAGAGATTGTTTTCTGGCCCTGTACTCAGTTTTCCCAAGAATCACAGAATGGCTGATGTTGGCAGTCATGTCCAGCCCCCCTTGCTCAAGCAGGACCACCTGGAACATGTTGCCTAGGGCCATATCCAGGTGGCTTTTTAGTAACTTGAAGGAGGGAGATGTCCTCTCTGTGCAACCTGTTCTACTGCTTGGTCACCCTTACAGTTATACTCACACTTGGACTGTTCTGTTTTGTTCACAGAAACATTTTTATGTGGTGGCTGCTGCTAACAGACTGAAGAGATTTCAGAGTATGTCTGTCAAGCTTGCATAAGGTTGTATGAAGCAACTGTCACACTTGAAGATGGATGTGAAACCACAGGAGAAGAATTCAGTATCTTCAATAATTTCTATTCCGTATATAATGTCAAGTTTTGCATCTGTCATTATCAGATATCGTGTTAGTGCTCCCAAAATGTCTCAAAGCAGAGGCACTGCAATGACTTAGGAAAACAGATTATACCTTGTTTTGTTCTCGCAAGCTTCTAGTTGTACAGTGACGAACAAATAGGAAGTTAGTGGGGCTGACCTCTTCCTGGAGGCTTTATTCTGAAGATCGATGGTCTGTTTTTACCAGAAAAGACCAGCAGTTTTCTGGCTTCTCACATCAAGCATGGGATCTAAAAGACCTTCCTCACAACTGCTACGTACATAATCAGATTTAGTGGACTGCCACAAGAATTGCGTAGTATTTCTCCTCAGGTTTGTTACTGGAGGCAGAAAGATCAAAATTCTGCTTTTGGGAGAAGATAGATACGTGAAACTGCCACAGATAAGAATTAGGCAGTGGCTGCTGGGTTGTTCTGCAAGTATCTCATGATGTCCAGGGAAGATTTCCAGACATTTCAGGTTCTAAATGCTTTTCATTGGGTGTGACTGCAGTCTTTAGAATTATAATTTTTATTTGGAGAATTTTTTTTTCCTTTGTAATGATTGTAATGCGTTTCATCTGGAAAGCTGATGTGCAAAACAGATTCTAATGCTGTTCAGTTCCAGAGAAATGGTGTATTGCCAGACTCTGCCTTTGGCTCAGCTGGGAGGTTGAAACTTTTTTTTCCCCCGAACTTGCTCTCAAACATTAGACTTTTCCTTCACAATACTAACAGTTCGTGATGTCTAAAGAATTGAAGCCGCCTACAGTTTCTCATCTAAAGGTGTAACATAATTTATTAGACCTATGGTTTCTTTCATTCCTGTTCTAGATTCTGTAGGGCTCAATGTAAACTGAACAGGCCCTTTATTAGTGATACTTTCTGGTTTTCCTAAAACTTGCTTTTCAGTGGAGACATCTACCTGCTGCCAAGCTCCCATTAACTTTATAGGCTTTCATATCCCTTAAATTAGCAGAAGTGCTGGTTGCTAATAAAGAGGATTTTAAGAATGCCTTACCCTAGCCTAGTTATCTTTTTTTTCCACTCTAGTGCTTCCCACTTCTTCTAATTCCTGGATTCTGGACTTGAGCAGTTTTTCCACTGTCAAGACAGTGAAAAATGACTGAAATCCAGTGAAGTGATCTTTACAATGTATCACCTTCTGTGAAGGCCCACTTTTGTTCATATTTTCCTTCCACAGTGTTTCTGCATGGTAAATGTGGTTATATTCTTTGGTCTGTATATTTCTGAACTAATACTAATAAATTACATCATAAAGGAACAGGCCCGTTCCTCCATTTTGGTTTAAAAAACAAACATGAGAAAGCATCTTTGATTAGGTCTTCCAGAATGTAAGATCTCACTCCTCTGCTGTGTTAGATATTAATAGCAGATGTTTTGTTACAGCTCCTACTGGGGGTTGATTAACTGAGATTTTTCTTTGCACACCACACATTTGTCTGGAGTCCATCCCACACCAGTTACTGCTATGCTTTGGGACTCTCATCAGGTATGAAATTGGCTTTTGCTATTTAAAGGTGACTAGAATTTATTTCTTTTTTGTGCTTCAATTACACCGTGAGATGAAGTGAAAGCTAAATTGCTATTAAGCTTCAACTTACCACTTACTGTGTAATACTTCCTCTATTTTTGTAAGAGGGTAATACATAGGGCTGTTCTCTGCTGTCTTTTATTTCTACTCCATCTTCTACAAAGAGAGAATGTGTCTGGCTTGCTCTTTTGTTCTTAACAGAAATCTTTTCAGCTTCTGTAGTCACGCAATTCTGCAGTACAGTGAAAACCATCTCTGCAGCCTCGTGGGATATTTCATAATGTCCTGCATGGTCTACAAAAAGAACACCTACACATGGTGTGCAAGACACTAGAACAGTGAGTATGGGGGGAAAAAAGAAAACAAGTGGCCCCATAGGGTAATAGCTAAAGCTAAAATCAGCTGTCTGTATCCCTGGTGTTATCAGTGTCACCAGGTGAGCAAGGAACACACTAAGCAGTGAGGCATTTGGCAGACCATTAAAATACTGCTGAGAAGCTCAGATGGGAGCACTGCTTCAAATCTAAGTGCTCAGACAGGAGTTACTTTCCTTCATACGAATAAGGAGTTTCTGGGTTGTTTTGAAATGATGATTTATAGGAGTTAACTTGTACGTACAACTCAGACAAAACAAGAAATGGGCAGCAGAATTGGACTGACTTTATTATAGTAATGCTTGTCCCGGAGTTCTAAAAGTTGTCATTTTCTTTCAAAACTAGTTCAAGTCACAGTCTGAATAGGTGGGATGAAAGTATAGGATGACAGAAGCTGCCTCTAAGACCTATGGGTCAGGGCACTCTTCAGTTGAAGCTTATGCTCCTAAGATAGAAAAAAGAAGCTGTGTTCCAGCATCCACTGTGTTTGAAATCCTTGTTCCCTGGATATCTTCCACAGATGAGTCCTCCTGTCTTATTTACATGTGACAAGCATGTGTGTAAAAATGCATGTCTTAGTGCAGAGCTTTTCCCTCTTATTTGTTTATTGCTTCTTGGAACAGCTGGGCCCCCTTACATACACAAGAGACTTCAGTCCTACACAGGCATAAAAACTATGGTGAAGAAGTATCTGACAGTTTTGTTTTTAGATAGTCTTGAATTCATCTGTTGTTTTTTGCTGTTTAACAAGGCACCATTAGTCTCCTCCTACTCTTTTTCACTGATCACTGCCAGCCTAGAGGCACAAGGACACATGACTTAATTTATTTGCATTTAACATTGTACTGGAGCATCACCTGCTTCTTGTAGCAAGAAAAATGAATCTATTCTGCCATCTAATGCTACATCTGCTCAAGTACCAGCCTGGCAAATAATTCAACATCCTCTTGAAAAGATCAACTCAATTGTCACTTACTAAAAATAACATTTAAAAACTAGCTCAAAAGATAAAAACAGCTGAATACCAGCCAGTCATCACTTATATGCTACAGGAATTGTTAAGGGCAAAAGGACTGTTAACATTATGAGCAAGCAGTAGTGATATTACAAGGTGGTACTATAGGAACAGTACCACTATTTGTCTCTTGTGCCTTAGCAGCGTTTTCCAGGATTCTCCTTTTCCATTCTTCGTAGTCTTGCTTTGTTTCAGTCTTTGGCTGTTTACATGGAGTCTCATCATCATAATCTTCAGAACCTATGTTTAAATTAAAAAAAAGGGTAAGTCCATGGTGGGCCATCACCAGCCACATGTTGCAGGGAATAACCAGACAGTGTACAGAATCAACCTATTCATGTATAGAGATCATTACTGCGTTATCTTAACTCTGTGGTTTCCTCCTATGCCCACCTCCCATAACTGTCACCTTTCCACTTTTCTGGTTGAGTGTAAGAGTTGTTCTTAACTCTACAAGGACTACTCAGTACAATAAACATGGTCCTTTTGCTGTGTTTAATTAGTCATCTTATTTATAGCAGATTGCAGAATGGCTTAAGTTGCTGTCAATCAATTCTTACTGCTTATTATACGGTCAAAATACCACTAAGCAGCAGCAAAGCCCCAGACTACCCTGATAATCTTAGTTTATAGCTAAACACAACTTACCTTCTTTCTCACACTGCTCCAGGACAGTCTGCAGGGTTTCAGATGTCTCCGCAGCTAATGAAATATCATCTTCTAAACAACAAACAAAAAAAGTTGCTTTACTTCTGAATGATGTAGGGGTCCCAACAATATTGTTTTATGTCCAGTTCTTTACTGCAGTGACGCCTTCCCACAGTGATGTGTTCTTCCTTCCAGGTTGCTGCCTATTGTGTTAGCACAGCTGCCTCTACAGCCAGTTAGTGAATGGGCTTTACTGACTGACCTGGCTGGAAAACAGTTCAGCAGGCAAGTGGTGTTACCTAGTCCAAAAGGTTCTCTGTTAAAGACTGATAGCCAAGCTGTATGTGTAGAGGTGTCAGCACCCTGCAAGGGTTCCAAGGATTAACTGGCTGCTTGTGTGTGTAACCATAACGATCAGTTATGTTCACACCAAAATACACATTGCTACCATTCTTGATTATTCATGAAGCATTCTCCATTAATTATTCTCCCTTCTATACCATTTCCATAACTGCTTTGTATTGCACCTATGTATACCTAACCTGATAAAGGAACTCCCATCTGCCTTGAAGCTGCTTTTGTGTTGGGTAACTTCCCTATTGGCAGCTCCGTGCCTAGGGAGAGCAGCTTTTGGTCTGGATTCAAGCAACACACTCTAGAAAACATTGTGGTGTGAAATATGAAGATGAGGTGGAGGAGGGATACTGTCAGTGGGAGAAAGAATAAAAATCTGGGAAAGGAAAAAGGAGATAAATAGGAAGGAGCAAAGATGCAAGGACAGGAATATATATTTCAGTCTCTGTCCTCTGATGAAGAGTGGGGAGAACTGGAAGTTCAACAGTAGGTAAGGAAAAACTCCCACGTCTGCCTGCTGTATGTGGAGTGATGGCATCAGGTAATGGCTGAATTATTACTAGGAGATCAAGGCTTAGCTGTGTGTTAATTCTGCAGTGGAGAAAGGGAAAATGCAGAAACATCAGTCAAAGCAACAGAGGTAGCAAAATGTTGATTTCCATATTATGTTGCTATGTTAACGGGATGAAGAAAGCAGGCAAGGATGAATCCAAAATGCTTTAGTGGTATGGGAGGAAGAGGGAAAAGCTTTCAGCAGCAGAAAATGTAAGGAACGGTGAGCGTTACAGAGGGGGACAGGTATTTTTGGCCTTGCCATGTTCTAAACTGTTGTGACTTTTCCAGAAGCAAGGACTGTGACTGGGAACAGGACTGAAGGAAATGCTGGAATGATGGGCAGGTTTGGCTGAAAGGAAATAGTTAAAGTGACCAGAATGAAATCACCAGCAGAATAGAACAGGGACGCTGTGGGGCTAGATGGTGAGTAAGCTGTATTACAAAGATAAGACCAAAAACATACTGCTGAGTTGTTGACTTATCTTCTCCATCTGAGTGCACAGACGATCAAACATTGCTTTTTTCACTCCAGATACAGCCAGCATCTTAGCTTTGTCCACTTTCAGCTTCAAACACCTGTAACAGAAAATTACTTTATCTCTCCAGCAAGTATCACTCAGGTGAGATGACATTTGTTACTCTAGTAGTGCTGCCTTTGGGAAGGAAGAGTCAAGATGGATCTGGAAGTGAAGTCCACGGTTAGCTCAAATTATGAGGAGAAATTCTATGAGGAAAAGGTACTTCACTGGTTTCAAGGGAAGCAAGGCAAAGTACCACTCTTGTGAAGAACTGAATGGGGCTGCTGTCAAAACATTTGTCAGGAGCTATGAAACTACACAAGACCTGAATTGTTGATTGTTAAAAAGCATAATACTGAGAGGGAAAACATGTACGTGTGAGCAAATTCTTCTCAAGCGTTATATGTGTCAGACTCTCCTAATGCCCATCTCCTGAGCTGATGCTGGTCTAAAGCAAAGACAAATCCATCTCCCAAACATTAGAGTCCCCGGATAGCATGGTACAGATGCTCATAGATAAGCTAGCAGCAACCATTCTTCCAACTTGAGCAGTAACTCACTAAGAGATGCGCAGAACTTTGTGTTCAATGTCCAGCTCCAATCTACACAGACAAGAGAAGAAAGTTCTGGTTTATTCTGTAAATATTACAACAGTTACACTGGTTTGGTGGACTTCTTCAACTACTGTCAGGGATAATACGTCCAAATGGGATTATCTGCTTCATCTATCACACACCAAGAAAGACAGATTTCATTTATTCTAGGACAGGTAATTAAAGATCCTCTTCTGTACTAATACTTTTGTTCCCCCCCTGAAAACAAATGCAATGTATTCTGGAGATTTTCTTGTATAAGGGTAGAGATGTCTCCAGTTTCAGGGGTATGGATGCAGAATGTGCCTTTAGCACATCTTAAAGAGCCCTTAGCCATGCTGAATCAATCAGTTCCTTACATTGTATGCGCTATTTCTGTTGAATGTCTTACTAGGTATCTAAGCCTGTAAAAGACCCCTTATGCTGTACTCACCTGCATGCAGTGAACAGTGCAGCTGTTATA
The DNA here is from genome assembly GCF_039878825.1 of Excalfactoria chinensis. Classification (NCBI taxonomy): domain Eukaryota; kingdom Metazoa; phylum Chordata; class Aves; order Galliformes; family Phasianidae; genus Excalfactoria; species Excalfactoria chinensis. The sequence continues at coordinate 11,497,350 of NC_092835.1, read as the reverse complement.
AACAGTGGATTTGAGAAATCAAGGTCCATTTTCTGTGCTTCAGGGAGGCTGGATTCATACCTAAAGAACAACAAAGCGATAGCTGTATAATTCATGTGAGGCAAATGCAACTTCTGAAATTAATCTGCCACATGGTACCCAGCAGTCAAATATTAGATACCTCAGTCCTTTGTAACCTTGTGAAACACAAACAGCTGCTACTGGCTTAGAGGAGCAAAACAGACCAGGGAATAGAAGAAAATAGGGATCACCTCCTCTTCTTGATTTAAAGGTATGTTTAGGTAGGGATCTGAATCGAGGCATGTCAGTATAATTTCACATGTGCTACCCATCTATGCTTGCTTTACAGAGGGTGAAACTATAGATGTTTGATTCCTCGAAGATCTATTTAATCCTTCACCTGTACGATATGTGGTGGATGACATACTGGATGCTTTTTATTGTTCCCCTGTCCCAAGGCTGTTTAAGTACCCACAGTGTATACAGTGTTGGTTCCCCACCAGCATCCTCTGAAACCCCACCAGCGTTTATCCCAGCGTAACAGCACTCCAAAGCTTCTCCAGTTGCTCTTGTTAAAGTCGATCTTACAGCGAGGTTTTAGTTGCATCTGTTAAGGGCTCACCTCTGCAGGATTCCCGAGGCCGCGCTCACCGCCTCCGTGCAGCACAACTGCACCGCCAGGTCGCGCATTCCCAGCCGGGCGTTCACCCCCAGCAAACACTCCAGGGCCTTCATGGAGCTCTGGTACGCGGTCTTGTTCAAACCGGAGAGTCTAATGAAAGAGTTCTGTTACAGACAAAGGGAAGACAGGCGAATTAGCACGGCGAACAGGCAAGGCCTATCCCAGAGATACGGATTAAAGCTCCGCTCCCGGCGCTCACCTTCCTGGCGGGCATCTTGGCGCAGCGCGCCGCCAGCTCCAGGCACATCACGGCGAGGCCGGTTGCGGTCACGTGCGCCGTCAGCCCCGCGCACTTGACGTGTGCCAGCCGCAGGTACTCCTCGGCCTTCCTGCAAAACACCACGGCGATGCGAAGGAGCCTCGTCCGCGGGCGACCCGGCTGCGAGCCGAGCCCGCCGCGCGCGGGGCACGCTCCTCCCGCCGCCCCTCGTTGCTCCCGGTTCCCGCCCCGCGGTACCTGACGACGCGCGGCTCGCCGAGCCCCATCCGCCCCGCCATGTCCCGCACGGCGCCGCGCTCCATCCGTCCCGCTCTCGCTTCCCGCTCGCTCTGCTTGCGGCGCGCGCCTCCCGACCCGCCACGCAGCTCGCCGGCTGACCGGTTCTTCCTCCTGTCAATCATCCCCATAGCGCCAATCAGCCCGCAGAAATGCGCTTCCTCGGCGCCGGCCAATGGAAAGGCGGCCGCGCGACGGAGGGGCGGTGCGGCGCGGGCGGCGCAGTCACATGACGGCGCGCGACGCTGCGGGGTGTTGCTGCTGGGGGCGGCTCGTGGCGGCGCGACCATGGTGAGGGGCGGCGGGTCCGTGCGGGGCGGGTTGGGGGGGCGGGGGGCGCCTCGGGACCTGCCGGTGCCCTGAGGGCGGGGGTCGGCCGCTGAGAGGAGGCCTGGGGTCGGGCCGGGCCTGGGGGCTGCACCCCGGGAGCGCCGTCAGAGGCTGCGCGCGGCGGGGCCGAGCGGGGGAGGCGCGGCGGGGTCCGGGGGGTCTGAAGGCCGCGAGGCCGCTGCACGGCTGAGGTGCGGCTGAGGTGAGGCGGGGCCGGGCTGGGCCGTAAACGGCGGCGTGAGCCGCTGCGGCCGGGGCCCGGGGCAGGCCGCTCCGGAACGGCTGTAAATGCTTATGAAGGAACCTGGAACTGGAGCTTGGAATAGTGCTTACCGAGAACGCTGAGCAGCAACAAAAGGACGGCTGTGCTTCCTGGCAGAACCCGAGTTTAGTGTTTCTGTTCTGCTGTTTAATGTAAGCACAGTCCTCGGCTGCGTGTGCTATGGCGTCTCTGCTTGTTGATCTGTCCATCTGCACTGTGAACAGCGCTGGCTGTGTCTGCACAGTGGGGCACGGACAAACTCTGTGCCACGAATCAGCTAAAGCAGAGTTGTGCAGTCCCGGGGCTGCTGGGGCAGCTCTGTGTTCTGAAGTTGTCTGTGTGTTGGAATGGGTTTAATGCTGCATCCTCCTGGGGGGTGTGTGTGGCCGTGAATCCTGTCACAAAGGGAAAGTATTGATTGGGTAAAAGAAAACGCGCAGCGTGTGCAGATGGTCTGCCTGCCGAGTGAGTGCCGTGGGTACCTCATGGCTCCCTGCTGCCTGTTACTTCCGTGTCTGCTCTCTGTCCTCGTCTTGCTGGTGCCCTGTGGTGTGCGATGGAGGGAGAGCAAGACCAGCACTCTGTTGGGGCGGTCCGCTCTATCAGATCGGGCTCTGTTGCTGTTTGTAGTGGCCATGCTCAAAGCAGAGTGTTTGAGTACCTTATACTAGAGTGCTGTTTCTCGCAGCTGTCAGTCAGCTCATGAATAAGCAGCACAGCCCCTTGATTCCTGTTAATTGCTTGTGCCTTCTTGTGGAGGTAAATGCCATCTTAAACACGTGAGAAAGGTTGTATTTTCTGTTATGAGCGTTACAGGCTCTGGAGTTGCAGAGTAATGCTTCCAATATGAATGTATAAATACAAAATGCTTGTGCTTTCTTTTAGTTAGTGCTAAGCCATGCTGTGATGCTCACAGTAATCTGCTGTGTGTGCTCAGGCTTCATAGCTAGGCTGGCTTTTGTCCGGATCTTCTTCTGCAGCAAACCTGGTGTCTACCTTGGGTAAATGCTCCTGTTACATGGGCAGCGATAGGATGGTTGGAGTCCACATGAAGTTGGTAGGAGGTAAAGAAACTCAGCTAAATCTCCTTTGTTGTGGTACCAAGCACGGGCATGTGAGCAAACAGGAGGAAAAGTCACATGGAATATGCTGAAAGCACGTCTAAGGAATGATGCTTCAAGTAGATAAAAAATATACTCGAGAACAGGAATGGAATCTTCTCCTTGGTTGTGTTATCTACGCCCTGCATCCAGTGTAAGGTGTGTGCATGGCCAGAGCACAGACTGCTTGGTAGGTTCTGCAGGCTTACCTTGAATTCTGTTGTGGTTTAATGCTCTCCAATTCTTTGGAGTGCTGCAGTTTGTTGGACTTCAAAACCATCAATGCCCTGATCTGGATTTTTAGCCACCTCCAGAGCACTGCTAAGCCTTTAATATATAACAGACTGTATACTGCTGTCTTCTCATGGAAATGAGTGCTAGAAAGCAAGTGAATTATACGCTGTAGGTTTAATGATAACTTTCTGTGCCAGCAGTAGCTGTTACTATCAGAACGTATGTGTCCAGAACCATGTTTGCAGTACAGTTTACAAGCTGTCTTCCAGGTAAGTGGCATTACCCAGTGGTCAGTCAGGCAATATCCTTTCAAGCTAGTTTGGGGTTTAATTTTTTTTCCCCCCAAAAGTCATCTTACAGCTCACCAGCAGCAAACAGGCAGAAAGCAGTTTGGGGTGTTAAGACTCACGCATTTAAGTCAGACTGTCTGCATAATTGCTGAGAATTGTTATCTTATGTTTATGCAGTAGCTGATATCTTACTGTGCTTAGTGCTGAGAAGGGAGGTTGCTTTGTGCCTTGATTCAGAGCTCTGCTGCTTTTCTTCAGCATCAACGTATCTTCTATTTCAAGGTTTTAGGCTGGAATAGGATTCCACAGAGCAGTTGCATTTCTGGCAAATAACCCTTGGAACTAATGCCTAGTTTCCTGCTATAAAGTGGAAGGTACATAACCGGCTCTATTTGCCATCATATCTGACACAGCAGCTGGTTCCCAGTTTGACAGCAGCCGTGCTTCCTCAGACTTCAACTGCATGTGTCTGGTACTTGGTAGTAACCAGCTCCCGTGCAGAAGTACCACGTGCTTCTGAAGCTTATTGCAGTAGATAGAAAAGGATACGCTGGTATTTTCTAGATGTCAAAGTCAGAATATTTAGGAAGGAGCTGGAACTTGTGTGGTAGTGCTGCTGTTTAGATGTTTGCCCCTTTCAGAGGCCGTGCTGCTGCAGGCTGTGCCCCTTGGGCTACCTCGGTTATGTCTGTTGCAGTCAGGGAAGGTCTTCTTGCCACCTGTGCAGCTGTAAAATGCTGTGGCTGCCCTTTCTTTAGGCACAGGAGTGCAGTATCCCTGTAGTGAAGGCATTTGTGTAAAGAACAATCGCTTGCCAGCCTTCGGATCAGAACTGATACGAATGTAATGTTACACTGTCTTGAAAAATGTGATTCTCTTGTTGTAATGTGGAAATGCTTCTGTGACAAATTCAGTACTGTACTTATCTCAGCCCCAGTGTTAAATAAAGTGTGGGACCCTGTTGATCTCATTTAGAACAGGAATGGGAACGCTGTGCGTGTCTTCTGTTGATGCATACGGAATGTGATGCGATGCTGACTCTTGTTCGTTTTAATGGTTAAAACTGGGTCTGACGGCGTGGCTCCAAAATGCCTTTACTTCTCCAGCTCTTTCTGAAGAACAGGTGTGGTTTGCACGTGAGGCATCGAGGTCGGTAGCAGTGGGTCTGTTAAGCAGCAGTACGAGCTTGGGAGTGCAGGGTGCGATGAGCTTTCTGGCAAAGACATAACCCAGCAGGATGTGTGATGCTTCACTGTTGACTGTTCCACACTAGTGCCAGCACTGTCAGCTTCTGTTCCTTCCGAGTCAGATCTGTCGTTGAGCTTTATTTATTCCAGGTTTTAGTGGAAAGACATAATTACTCAGAGCTTTTCTAGAGTTTGTAGCTATGAGTTGCTGGGAGGTACGGCCACCTCACTGTGCTGCTCTGCCATATGCTTCAATGCTGTGTGGAAGGCCCATGCTTTGCAGTAAGTGCAGTCACTCTGATTAGTAGGGCTAACTTGCTCTGACAGAATAGATCTGTTAATTGGTTGTTGTTCATGGTTTAGCTGTTACTGAAGTGCTGAGTTACAGGGAAAGAACTTCCACCCATGTTCTGCTGCTCAAAGCGAAGCTGTAACCAGGGTTGGATCAGAGCAGCCTTGACTTTTCCTTGCTGAGGGCTGGAAAGGGGTGGAGATTCACCACCTGTTGAGATAGGACCAGGGCACAAACACAGTGTGTAGCACTGCCTTTCGTGTAAGCGGGATGGTAGGGAAAACACACAGGAGAGGTTGTCAGTGGCTCTTGTGGGGGAGGCTGCAATTACAGGATAAGAATCAAGTGTAGTGGTGAATGTGGGAGAAAGGAAGAAAACATGGGTATGCTGCAGTGCCCTATAACTATTACATTGGTGTTAAATTTAACTTCCCTAATTTAATTGAAACCCAAATTAAAATCTTGCCCCTTAGAAGATGCTTATGGGAACTCCAAGCACAGCATTTGAGAGAAATGAATACTGAAGATATTGGTTTTAAGAATATCAAGATGATGTAACTGATGGCCTTTTAGATTCTTATCAAGGTATTTGGTTACAGAGAGGAGACCAGGAGTCTTCTGAACACAGTGGAAGAGAAAGGGAACAAGCACAGAGAGTTGGGAAGTTTCTGAAGCTGTGTGCTCAGAGTACCAGCTGCAGGGTTCTCTGTGTGCATAAATGGTATTTCTCAAGATCAGAGAAGGTGCAGTTGGGCCACAGTATCAGTGCTTCCATCTCTGATGAGAATTGTGGGGTGCCCTCTGAAACCAGACCCCAGGCTGAGAGAGGCTGGGGGAGCTCTAATGAGGTGCTGAGGGCTGGCCTAAGTGCTAGCAGCGTGGTGGTGGTTCTTTTCTGGGTGTTAGGTTTGGGGAGTGCTACTGAATGCAGTGTGTGAACTGCTGGGGGCACTGCGAGGAAGCTGGGCATGGCTTTGGGTTGAAGTAGACTTGAATGTGGTATGTAATGTAAAAGAAGGAAGCTCCGCTGACCTCATCGATCTGGCAGAGGAAAGGAGGCAGCTGCAGAAAGAAGTGCATGTTCCAGCTGAGTGGGGGGATGTGTACGGCTGTAAGCAATGGATCTAATCAATGTAAAACGTGCAGTATGACCCCTGGAAAGGTAGATGAGTTTGCTTTTTGTGTTGAAGGCTCGGAGTGTTCTTATTTGAGGAGAAGCAGAAGGAAGAGAGTTGCTGAGGAAGGTAGGGGATGTGAGGAAATGATGATCCTCATTTGGTTTCTGTTACCTTCTTCCAGTCATCTCTACCTTCCATAAGGGGGAAATTGTACTTTATCCTTTGCTCTGCTTATCTGAAGCCAGGCCTCAGCAGAGCTGTGTGGCTTGGATAGCAGTTAGCTGATAGATTGCGAGCTGTGCGTGCAGAACAGGATCTGTATGGTTGTGGTCTGTGCTTCATGCCTTGCTTTCATCTCCTGGCAAAGAGTAATGATGTTTGCCATCAGTGTGGTGAAGTCCTTGTGTTCTTGTGAACCTTTTTCTTGCCAAATACTCATGTTAGATTTTTTTACCTGAAAATGCTGGTAAAGGATGGAGAAGTTGACTGTTCTACCCTCTTGGCTCTGTATTTTAAGAAATAACAATGCTCATAGGCTGTCCATAACTCATCTTGTCCCTGTGCTCAAGTTCTCATAGAATGGCTTAGGCTGGAGAGGACCTTGAAGACCATCTCATTCAAACCTCTTGCTGTGGGCTGGTTGCCGCCCACCAGTTCAGGATGCCCAGGGCTGCATCCAGCCTGGCCTTCAGCCCCTCCAGGGATGGGGCAGCCACAACCTCATTGGGCAATATGTTCCAGCACCTCACCACCCTCTGAGTAAAGAATTTCTTCCTTACATCTAACCTAGGTCTGCTCTGTTTAAGTTTACCCCTTGCACGATCACTATCAGACCATATAAGAAGTTGCTCTCTTCAAGTACTGGAAGGCTGCGTTGGGGTTTTCCTGGAGAAAAGCAAGTTTTTGCAGAGTAAAGCGTTACCCCTTAAATAAATGAATACTTAGTTATTTGACAGTTCTTAGTGGTCAGGTTGCAGTAACACTTGTACTGTATTCTAAACTATGGGAAAACATGTTGAATCAAATCATAGGTACATTCATAAACGTCGTTTTGTTCTGTTTTTTCTTCCAGCCAACAACACAGCAATCTCCTCAGGATGAACAGGAAAAGCTCCTGGATGAAGCCATTCAGGCTGTGAAGGTGCAGTCTTTCCAAATGAAGAGATGCTTGGTAAGAATGTAACTTAAAAATGCAATGAAGCTTCCCGTCTGCTAGGAGTAAAACAGTAAATCAATACTAATCTGTAGTGCATTGAGGGAACTTAACCGTTTGTGTCTTTGTGTTAGACCCTTTGCAAGTGAATGAGGTAGATACTAAACGAGTGAGCCAGTCCTCAGTATTCCTTAAATAGTCATTTGTACCACAGTATTTGACAAGATAAATTATAAAGGTGCACCTTCATTAGTTGGTGCTTCCATTTGAGTCAGCCTAAACTGAGAGTAAGCCTACCAGTTGTTTCCAGAAGTGTGCTGCTTAAATGTACTCTATATGGAACTCTGCGACGAGAAACTATTCTTGTCAATCTTCAGTGTACTGTTGCTTTTTAACTATAGTCTTTTCACGAGCTGTGGACTGTGAGGCTAATGTATTATCTGCTGCAAAAGAGAACTTTCAGAGGGACTAATTGTAGACTGCATAAATTCTTTTCTAACTGGAGAACATCTTTGACTAGGGTTTCTACTGGGATATTTAGCTTGAAACTGTAGCCAATGCAGACCATGGTATAATCATGTGAATGTTTCTTGGCTTTGAGAAGCTTAGCTTTGTGTAGAGAACTACTTCAAGAAGCTGTTTAAGGTTGCAATGACAGAACTTAATTATATGTTTTCATCTGTCTGGACAAGCTAACTTTGTGGTCAGATGATAGTAGTAAGGAAGTCAGTGCCTCTTCCAGTTTTCTGCTGTGTAGAGTACTTTGGAAATCATGGAAGCAGGTGCCTCTGAGCCTTCCACTTCTATTTGTGACTGAATAACAATTTTCTAAGTGTATAACCCTAGCAGTTCCATCCACTCTTCTTCAAAATGTAATGCCATTTTTAGTGATGCATTCAGTAAGTACATATAGGTGGTAGATTGGAAGCTTCTTGTATCCTGTGTTGCTAAGCAATCATATCCATTGTAAGCACATGCTGTGTACAACTCTTGCTTTCAGTAAGATGTTGTTCTTGGGTGAGGGGGGGACACAAGAGAAATCAAACAGTGACTCACACTGGCATTATGTTTGTTCTGTCTGCTGGAGGTTTCTTCATGAGATCTGAGAAAACAGCAGACCTGATGAGTTAAAAGTAGTTCTGTTTTGCCTGCTGAATAGAACTTGAGTGATGGATGAGGATTTCTGAACAGGAGAAATATTTTTAAATAATATAATACTCTGTTACTATGTCTATATCTTAAGCCTTCTAGCTGCCTTCAGCTAGAGAGGGGAGGGGGGGATGTAATATAGGCTGGATACTAAATTAATTGAATTAGAACTATAACTTTCCTGATGTTTGGATAGTTAACATTTGCATGTTTTTTTAGAAACCTATGCTTTAAGTTGTTTTGTTTGTTTGTTTAAGTTCTCTGGTTTTCTTGTGTTATTTGTGATAGACCATTCTTTTCTTCCTCCTCTAAAGGACAAGAACAAGCTCATGGATGCTTTGAAACATGCGTCCAACAAGCTTGGTGAGCTGCGGACTTCTATGTTATCTCCTAAGAGCTATTATGAGCTCTGTATCCTTTGAAGATTAGAGGAACAAGTGGTTGAAGTGCTGAATTTGGAATGAAATGTTCACCTGCTCTTTTTGTGGTTTGTGGTTGTTCAGTTGTCATCTCTTTTCTCACATTTTTGTTAGCACTTCTACTCTATTAGTTATTTGAATGTATTGTAAGAATATTACTCACTGTTTGAAGTTCTTTTCCCTTTGGTATGAAGAAGGTCTGTAATGTTTTTTGTATCTTCCATTGTGCTTCTTTAGGAGTCTAGTTCAGTAACAATAGCACCTCTATAAAAAGTTGTGCTTACTGTATGCTACCCAAAAATATCTATAAAGCCAACTTATTTTGCCTTCTTGTTTTCATAGAATCGAATTCTAAATCAAATGCTGTTATCTATGTACTTGCCCATGTTCTTGTACCTGAATGACAGGAAGCTTTTCATGAAGTTTGAGGATTGCATGTGAATATATCTGAATATTGCTTTCTTTGGGCCTGCTGATGAGGAGGACCATGTAGTATGCCTTTACTTAGTCTAGATACTCTGTTTCGTCACATTCACTTGTTAGCTGTTTTAACTGCTTCTGCTTCTTACTCTTTTCTAATATGCAAAGAGTAGAAATTGAAGTTTAGGTTTATTTAGCACACTTAAGCCAGTAGTGGTGAATTTTTCTGAAGTACTACCTACTCAGGCTTTACTTCTTTGAAACCTGTGATTGTATTTGAACAGCATCTTTACTCTTTGGTGTGATTGAGCAAATTTCTCTCTAGGTCTGTTGTAGATGTTTTGTACTGAAATCCTTAACTAAGAGAACAAGACATGGCAATTTCTGATGAGCTACACTACTTGGAAGTCTACCTGACAGATGAATTTGCCAAAGGAAGGAAAGTGGCAGACCTTTATGAGCTAGTACAGTATGCTGGAAATATTATTCCAAGACTGTAAGTGTGTATATATTTGGTATTTTCTTAAAGATGCCAGATAATGGTCACGCTCTGAGTTCTGATAATAGACTGTGTTCTTGCTTGACAGCAAGACTTGTTTGTAAATACTACATCTGTGTATCTCAGGTGGACTAAGATGAGATTTAGGTGCAACTTCAGAAGTTAGGTTGTTCCTGCCAAGATTTCATTTTTGCATGTGATTGAGATGGAAGCGCTTTGCAATAAAGCAAACTTTGGGTAAAGAGCTGGTCAGCAGAAAACTAACCAAGTAGTCCATTCTGCTCAGTGAGTTGAACTATACAACTAGTATTCTTTTTTCTGTTACCTGTTAAGTAACTCGTAGCTGAGGATCTAGCTCTTTGAGCTACACACAGAATGGGTGCTTTGTAAGCATCTGTCTCCTAGTCTTAAGTAACAAGTGTGAGAGGAGGAAGCTGAATTGCTGTAGCTTTTAAAAGCTTAGTCTTTCTAAATGTAGCTTTTAACTTAATATGTTAGAGGTAATACTGAAGGGCTTATCATTACGTTAATCTTGCAGGGTTGAGGCTTCTGAATCAAATATGTGCATATTCTGAGGATATTCTGAGCTGAAGGGGAGTCAGCAAGTATGCTGGTGCACAAGTCCTTTGTATCTTGCATGTTACTTCTACTGTTTGCTTAATTAATACAGAGATGCTGAAGGGCTAAGTGCAGGTTTTGGGGATTTCTGAGGAGTGCAACACTTTTTTTGTGCTAAACTACAGTGTGAAAGAGGTTTAATGCTTTACCTTTATACGTAGCCTTCCAGTCCTGCAGGGTGTTGTAAGTATAGACAAGCAGTGATTCACAGCTCTATGCTGTGCATGTATACGTTTTTTGTGTAAAGAACTGCAATGAGGTGAATCAGCTTTTTTAGACTTGCCATGTTCTGTAGCAGAGGAGAGCAGGAGTTGAAAGCTGGCAAAATATCTGAAGTTTTGGTACCCTGCTACCTGGATGTCATTTAACTGCTTTCTGCACTTTGGTAATGCTGTCAGGGTTGAAGTTAGCTGTTGCCTTTAAGTGTGGTATTGTGTTATTTTACAGTCTGTTATTCTGTTCTGTGCCTTTTGCAGGTATCTCCTAATAACAGTAGGTGTTGTATATGTCAAGTCATTTCCACAGTCCAGGAAAGATATTTTGAAAGACTTGGTGGAGATGTGCCGTGGAGTACAGCATCCTCTTAGAGGCCTCTTTCTTCGCAACTATCTCCTGCAGTGCACCAGGAATATTTTACCAGATGAAGGCGAGCAAGCAGAGTAAGACAGGATATAACTTTGAAAATGAGTGTTTTTGAGCAGAACGTGGTTATGTATGTGATGTGGCTTTTTCAGGTTTGAAAGAAGTAGATATCGTTTGTAGAATGGTTTGGGTTGGAAGGAACCTTTAAAATCATGTAGTTCCAACCCTCCTGCTATAGGCAGGGACATCTCCCTGTAGACCAGGCTGCGCAAAGCCCCATCCAGCCTGGCCTTGAGTGCTTCCAGGGAGGATGGAGCATGTGTTAAAACTTAAAATTCTTTTCAAAACTGAATTCTGTTAATTTGGGAAGGGAATTCTTAAGGTTTCCTTATTTGAGAATGTGAACTGTTCTTATGAATGTAGATATTCTACCATGTGCTTCCCCAACCTTGTCTCTTAAAATCTGGGTGGACAGAAAGCTTTTCCTGTTCCTAACCTATTCTCAATTGCAGTGAAGAAACCACTGGAGACATCAGTGATTCTATGGACTTTGTGCTGCTGAACTTTGCTGAGATGAACAAACTTTGGGTGCGGATGCAACACCAGGGCCATAGCAGGGACAGAGAAAAGAGAGAGCGGGAAAGGCAGGAACTGAGAATCCTAGTAGGAACCAACCTTGTTCGCCTCAGTCAGCTGGAAGGTGTTAATGTGGAACGATATAAGCAGGTAGGATGACTATCCATGCTTTCCAACTTGTGCTGCTTTTTCCCCATGTGAAACCAGTTTGGGCTTCCAGATGAGCAGCTTGGGAAGAGTTAAAGTTGTGCTAAAAGCTTGGTAATCATGGTACTTCTAGAACCACTTTTCACTTGAAATTCAGAAAGTTAGTGAACCTGTGATGTGTTGAGAAGCTAAGCTAAAGACACCACTCACGCGCTTTTCTTATAAGCTTTTTCAGTAGGGTTGGCATGATGTTTAGATTTCATTTTACTGATTCCCATAATAATAGGTTGTAGAGATGTATGTATAAAACATTCTGTGGTAGACTTTACAACTTCTAAGTTATGCTTTCCAGAGTGTTTGGAAAGAATTGTTTGTTTCATGAAAGGATAGCTAGCAAAACTAATTCTTGCTTAAAAAAAGACTTGATGTTTTGAATTAGCATGATGTGCCAAAAGGACGTATGTTTGGGAGTAGAAAACTTTTTCTTTGAACACTGGGACTTTATCAGAAAGTCTTTATATAGAGGAAAAACTGAGAAGTGTTAGAAATATTGCTCTGCTTAGATTAAATGTATCTGTGAGCATTCTGTGTGAGGACTGTAAAAATGCTACAGGGCTGCTCTTCTTATTTACAGATTGTTCTGCCTGGAATATTGGAGCAAGTTGTAAACTGTAGAGATGCTTTAGCTCAGGAGTACCTCATGGAGTGTATCATACAGGTGAGCTACTTAAATTCAATTGCATTATTGGTTTTGAACATGGGGATAATAATTTATGTGCTTTTAGTCAGGTTCAGAGTATACTTCTTTATGAACTGGAAAATTCCTTCAATGGGACTCTTTCTCATTGGCTTGATGCATACTACTTTTCACTAGGTGGACAGAGTGGAGTGCTATCCATTTTGTGCTCCTTCTGTTGCAGAAGCTATCTGAGCAGCCACGCTTGCAGTATGAATTGTGATGATATGTAGTCAGGCCTTCAAGTTACCAATTAATCTTTCATTTTTTGTTTTACATACTTGGTAAGACAGGATCAGTTTGGGAAACCCCAAAACAGTCATAGGACTGCTTTTAATATGTGGCTATTTGCTTTTCCATGACTATTTTGTTTTACTGCTGTGTGATAGCGTGATAGTCAGTTAATAACTTGATTACTGATCTAAAATTTCAGGTTTTCCCAGATGAATTTCATCTCCAAACATTGAACCCATTTCTCAGAGCTTGTGCTGAGCTGCACCAAAATGTTAATGTGAAAAATATAATAATTGCTTTAATTGACAGGTAAGTGACCGGGGTTGTGGAAATTGGCTCAGAATGAGGTTTGTTGTGCACAAATCTTAGCATTTGAAAACTTGTAGTTTTTTGTGTTTTATTCATATTAAACTTTACTGATTCTGTTTTTATCATCCTTACTTAAGACTGTGAAGAATATTATTCATATGGTTTCTGTTCTTTGGACTCTGCTTTAGCAGCTTCTAAAGTGTCCTACTTTCAAGGACAGAGTAAAACTTGATAAGCAGGTGAAGCCAGGGAACAAGTTATTGACCAGCTTTGAGTTTCTGAGGTGGAATGGCAGCAGTATTCTGCTCTGACAGCCTCTTCAGAAAAGAGCTGGTAGGAAGCAGAACTACTTTCTTGATTCTTACTTTTGTGGAAATAATGCTTATAACTGCTTGTGCTGAACTAAAATATTGAGGAATCTAAACTGGTGTTTTAATTTGTATCCTGAGTGGAACCAACATAGATGACAGTGAGTACCTGTGCTTTCTTACTTTCCTAAGTGCAGAAAGATGAACTTAAGATCATAATCTTAAAGCCTCAAAAAAAAACCTTGCTTTTGCACACCAAGTTACACCTTTGTGTAACTGATCCATTCATACCACCGTAGGACGTTCAGTTACTGTAGGAACCTCTTGCTAGATTCTTTACGTTATCAGGTAGCAATGTAATTCTTGCATGGAGGCTTTTATTTTGTATGTGCTGTCACATTTATGCAGAGAACTTGAACAACTTTGGTATTGCCTCCCCACTAAGTTTTCTGTTCTTTGTCTTACAGATAAGCAAAAATAAGGAACTGAGTGTCAGTGAACCTGCTGTGGTCCTAGGCAAATCAGTACTGTGTTGGCTGCTGTTAGTGTCTTCTGGAGCCCTCTTATTCAGAGATAGGATAAGAAGTGGGGTGGTGTGATTATCTTCTGTAATTTGGCAGCTTTTTTAGGACTAATGTTACTCCAAGTGTTGGAGGATAGCAGTGTTATCAGTTCTTTCAATCAGTCCATGTAGGGAGGATCTTTTGTTTAGTTTGCTGCTGTTTGGAACAATTATGCAGTTCAGTACTGTGCAGTTATGACTTAGATGTGTTCCACGCAGGTTGTGCAGGTTGCATTTCTCATCTTGATCTCTGGCATGAGAGAGTTGAAACTGGACTTGAGCAAAGCAGAGAAGCTGGTGAAGCTTTAACCTCTATTCCCATAATTCCCTTTCCTGTTTAAGGAGTCTTTCTGAAAAGACTTGTTGCTTTGGGATCTTTTTTGACTTACTGTGCCATTCACAGCTTTTAATTATGCTGCCATCTGCCTGCAGCATGATGGTATTTGGAAGGTTGTCAGCCTTTACACTTTAAGTTGTCAAGAGAAATTGTCTTGTGCCTTTGAGAAAAGGCAGTGATTTTCCTTGGCTTTAGAAAACCTTCTTGTTACCAACCCAACAAAATGTGAGTAGTTGAATGTGTTTTCCTTGGCAGTGAGTTTTTTTGGTGCCTAAGCCTGCTCTTACGTATCTTTGCTTCAGATCAGAAGTTTGTTAAGAATTGGAGCTTTTAAACTCTGTAAGAAATAATCTTAGGAAAAATCATCTGCTTCTAGTTTTTAAGTATTTTGTAGAATTTTCTGTAACTCAGAAAAGAACAATCTCCTAACTATTAGAAAGCAAGAGAAGCAACGTTAAGCTTTCTTCAAGTTGTAGCTTTAGTCAAGTGTTAACTTCCTACAGTGATAATTTTTAGTTTTTATCTGATCTCTGCATAGCTGGCGGTTCACCTTGGTTCTTCTTGTCACTGATTGCAATGCAGCAAAATTCCAGAAGATGTTGTATAACTCTCTCTTAACTTTGCTTTTTTGGTAGAAAAATGTCATCTGCTCCACTTCAAATTTACTTTGAACTTTGCTCTTCACAGACGGTAGACATCCCAGACACGTTCATCTGCATTTCTTTTGGAAGCAAGGAGTAGTTGAGTCATAGTTCAGTTCCTCTCCCTCCTTCCTCTGGAGACTTTTAACTGAAAATGCTATTGGATGTTTAACACCACTGCAGAACATCTGCTGTTCCATCAGGCTGCTCTGTAATTTTTTCTGTGCTGGAAGGAACAGACAATCAACTGCTAGGTGAAGAGTACAGACTATGAACTGACCTTGTTCTTTCTTCATCTTGCTGTCTATCAGCATTCTTTTCTAGGACAGATACTTCCTAGCCTCAGTGGTTGATAGTGGCCTCTGACTCAGATGAATTTCTGTTTTGTTTCTAATAAAGCTTGCATGCATACAAAGAAAAACAAACCCAAACTTTTTTTTTTTCTGCTTGTCTGACTTGTCTGGGTTTTTTTTCATTGTTGTTATCAGGTTAGCTTTATTTGCGCATCGTGAAGATGGACCTGGTATCCCAGCAGATATCAAACTGTTTGACATCTTTTCACAGCAGGTTGCTACTGTTATACAGGTATGCTGGGAATTCTTGCATGCAGTCTGTTCTTCCTGCCAAGTTATGTGCTTTTGATCAACTCGGTGCTGTCTTAAATTTCAGTCTCGTCAGGACATGCCCTCAGAGGATGTGGTGTCCTTGCAAGTTTCTCTCATTAACTTAGCTATGAAGTGCTACCCAGACCGTGTTGACTATGTTGATAAGGTGTTGGAGACAACTGTAGAAATATTCAATAAACTTAATCTGGAACAGTAAGTAAATATTATGTTCTTTCTGGAGTAGTAGTTGCCCTCAAATCTTGACTTCTACATCATATTTTTGTAAGATGAAGAGGAATGGTTTAGATTCCACATCTTGGTGCAGTAGCCAAGCTGTGGAAGTTCATGATAAGCTACAGTGGGGGAAAGTCTGACTCACTGGGATTTACTCGTCTTTGCATAAATCTTCCCATGTAGCTGTGCAGATGCGCAGTGTTTATGCCAAGCTTTCTGTAGTCACTACCTATTCTTTCCCTTACAGCCCTTCAGAGTTTTCGTTTTGCCGAATTTGCAGCCACAGTCTGTTCCTGCTGTCACTGGTTTTACAATTTGTAATTCCCACTGTATATCCCAAAGAGCAAGATACTATTTTTGATCCTTTATTTTTCTGATCTTTGCAGTGGGTTGCTTCGGTGTTATGGTCTATATCAGAGTTGGTATTACGGCAGACTTAAGTCTGCCTATGTATGTGAACTAGTAATTAATTGTGGTCTCACATGTATTTTCTTTTAGTATTGCAACAAGCAGTGCTGTTTCAAAGGAGCTGACCAGACTTCTGAAAATCCCTGTTGACACTTACAACAATATCCTGACAGTTTTGAGACTAAAACATTTCCACCCCCTGTTTGAGTACTTCGATTACGAGTCCAGGAAGAGCATGAGTTGTTACGTGCTTAGCAATGTGTTGGATTATAACACAGAAATTGTGTCCCAAGAACAGGTATGATAAAAGCTTGCTTACATGAAAAATTCTGGGTATCTAAGCTACTGTTTGAAGACTTGAAAACATTCTAAGGGATCTCATGCAGGGTGTGCTTAGATTCTGTTCCTCTCTCTTCCCTATTTTATTAGCCCAGGTTTTATCTGGCTTGGTAACTTTTCTGCCTGAGTTCTCAAATATCGCATCTTTACGTATCTTGTCTATCTCATCCTAGAAACTACTTCTTAAGGTTGAACAAAGACCCTGATTTCCCCCTTGAAGTTTGGCCTTTTACCTGAAGAAGGCTTAAATGGTACTAATAAATCTGAATTTTCTCAGTACAGTTATATTCTGTCCCTCTATGCAGAGAGGGACTCTTCAGCTTGTAAGGCAAGTAAGTCCTAAAGCATCAACAATTAACATGGTTTTTAGTACTTTGCCAGTGCTATGAATGGCTGTAAAGACACTTCCAGTTGCTTACAACTTATATTCATAGACTACTTGACTTTAAACAGCTTATGTTGCCTTTAACAGGTTGATGCTATCATGAATTTGGTATCCACACTGATCCAGGATCAGCCAGATCAACCTGCTGAAGACCCTGACCCTGAGGACTTTGCTGATGAGCAGAGTCTTGTGGGAAGATTTATTCATCTTTTGCGTTCAGATGACCCTGACCAACAGTATAAGGTATGGCATTTAGTGCTTCTGAGTGTTTGTTCTGTGAAGTGTCAGCTTTGGTATTATTATAAAAGATTTATTGGAGCTGGAAGCTTGAGTATCACTGCTCTGGCAGTACCAACTCAATACACAACATCATGCAGAAGTGTAAAAAGCTGCTTATTTAGAAGTAGTGTGTTGAGGATTCAAAAAGCACTTGTGAATTTAAGCTTCTGACTCTGAGAGATAGTAATTTGGATGTGGATCTGTTAATCTGGTGTAATTCAGTTAACCTTCTAACTGCTTCATATAACCATCTATCTCAAAAGCATCAAGAGAAATTTGGATCACTTGTTTTGTTAAACTTAACTGCTTTAGAGTTTTCTACAGGCCTTTCTGTAGGAAAGGATGGTCCTTTATTTGCAGTTTGTGATATACTGATGCAGTTTTTAAAGAGCCCAGGCAACTTCTGTCTCACCACCCAATCTAGGATGTATCTGTAGTTAATATGGTATTGAGCATTGCCTGCAGCTCATTAAGCAGTTACAGGAATATGTTTTGTTGCTCAGTGCACAAAATAAAGATACTGCACAAATGTAATTCATGTTAAACAGCTTGTATGTCTTCCCCACTGCCCATAAAATGCTGTTAACTTACCTGGTACTGACTCTGTGTCTTCCTGCACCACGCAGTGCAGATTATCATAGATGCAAATAATGTGAATTTTTAAAGAATTCTCTAAGCTTCCACTGCTTCTGTTTTTAGATCTTAAACACTGCTCGAAAGCACTTTGGTGCAGGTGGGAACCAACGTATTCGTTTTACGCTGCCGCCTTTGGTTTTTGCAGCATACCAGCTTGCTTTTCGCTACAAGGAGAACTCCAAAGTGGTGAGTTGGCCCCTGGATGTCTTTAGCACACTTCACACTTGTTTCTTTTTGCCTGCTTCTTTAAGAGGAGTGGGGTGCATTTTGTCTGGCTGCAGTTAATAGTGTGTAAAAGCTTGATGTGGAATGTTAGTGCTTTTTTTTCCCCCTTGAGGCAGACTGCCCAGTCCTCTGCTGACTGCACTCTTCTAACTACTGTTCAAGTTACACTAAAGCAACTATGCTTCATTTTGTTTTGGCTTTTTTTTTAAAATCTCTTTAATGCTTTCTAATTGAAAGTAGTAGCTTAAACATGCATTTCACCTTATTGTGGGGTTATAGTGTTGAGAAATAAAATGCTGTTTGTTAAAAGCACTCTTGAGATTGAATGTCTTGAAACTCTCTTGTAATTGCTTTGTTAAGACCTGCTGAGCTCCATGCAGTGCTGCGAGGGCCATGTATACTAGCCCACGTTAATTTCAGTAATTGACTGGCATCCAGAAGGGACCAGACTGGAGCACTTAACAGATTTTGCTACAATTCAGATTCTTTTCTCTTATAGCTATGGCCCTGTTCAGACTTTAACTTGATTTACTTGTCTAGGATGACAAATGGGAGAAGAAGTGCCAGAAAATCTTCTCATTTGCTCATCAGACCATCAGTGCTTTGATTAAAGCAGAGTTGGCAGAGCTGCCTCTTCGTCTCTTCCTACAAGGAGCGCTGGCTGCAGGAGAGATTGGCTTTGAGAATCATGAAACTGTGGCCTATGAATTCATGTCCCAGGTAAGTGTCCAGCTGCTATAAGCACAGGACAGTGACACCTTAAATTTGATTTGGATCAGTTTTCTGAACATTGAAAATCCAGTGTGATTAAAACGTCAAATATTGCAGCTAATACTATTAGGTAGAAACTCCTAAACTTCATTCTTGCTTCCCAGGGTCCTGTGAAATTGAGCTCTGTTGATACTATTTTGAGTACTCAGTCTGACAGTGTGCGTTATGTTGCAACGCAACCATATCCTCATGCAATTGGCTTGCAGGAGCGTGGCTTTCTCAATGTGAAATGCTTCTTCGTTGCTTTTAGGACCATTCCCAGCTCCTGTTGTTAGTATTGTACTGATCATAGGTGCTCTTGAAAGGTCTGTAAAATTTGTGGTGTTCACAGCTGTCATGCTGGTCTTTACAGATAACCATCTTTTTGTTGAAAATCATAAAATAATTTTGAAGTCTGCTTTACCTGTAACTTAAGCCTTTTTCCCCCCTGCCCACATTTGATGAAGAACTGACTTATTAATGCTATCCGGATTACAGGCTTTGTCCTAATCTTTCCTCTAATACTGCCACTAATGCATGTTTTTAAACTGAGTCACTGATAGTCCCTTGTATTTACTCACTGTGGATCAGTGGCTATTCTGACACAGCATGATTGTGATGGACCAGTGTGCCAATTGTGTGCTTCTATTAGAAATAATGGTTTGAAATTTTTTTTAGTGGTATGTTCTTCTCTGAAAGCTCTTTATCCACATGGCAGCAGGGCAAACGTTTTCCTTACCTACCATGTAGTCAGTAACCTACCACTGCTGTGCTGTTTTGCATTTTGAAGAACCTTGTTAATAAATATTTGTCATTGAAGTTCCTTATTTGAACAGATGTTTGAAATAAGGAGAAACTTGAATCTTTGGTTATAAGAGAACCATACATGTTTTCTATGACTGTTTAAATAACTGTTTCTTGCGGGACACGTTTCTAGTCTGTAATTTTGACTTGATGGTGACAGTCTCTATGAAATATACAAACATAGCCAAAATGCAATTGGACACTTTCTTGTGTCATTAGCAAGTGTAATTTTTTTATATTGTTCTGAAGCAATAATTAAGGTTTTCCTTCTCCTCTGACTAGGCTTTCTCTCTGTATGAAGATGAAATTAGTGATTCAAAGGCACAGCTGGCTGCAATCACGTTGATAATTGGGACGTTTGAGAGGATGAAGTGCTTCAGTGAGGAAAACCATGAGCCTCTGAGGACTCAGTGTGCATTGGCAGCCTCTAAGCTCCTTAAGAAACCAGACCAATGCCGGGCTGTGAGTACTTGTGCCCATCTGTTCTGGTCTGGTCGAAACACTGACAAGAATGGAGAGGAGGTAAGAATAAAGGGGCACAGCGATGCACATCCTACTTCAGTAATGTAGCTGTGCTTTCGTTCAGAATGCACTCACTTCTAAAGTGAACGCAGTGTTGTGATGCAGGCTTGGCTGGAATGTGTCCCAATATATGAAGACTCTCAATCTTACAGTGTGCATAGATACAGAATTAAAAAACCCTCAAACTTACAGGTGGAAGTACCATGCAAGATTTTGTGATTGTCAGGTAGTTTAAGGCTGGCTCAGAGCAATCTCCTGCATTTTACACGTCTATATGGTTGTTAGCACATGAACCTCATTCATTCCAAGGTACAAATTGTTGAATTCAAAAGTAAAAAAGGGGTGCTCTTCCCAAATGTGCTGTTGTACTTATAAACATCTGTTTGAAGTTTGCTTCCCAAGGTATGTGTTAGCATACGTATTACAAAATTGAATTCAGTTTGATACTTGAAGGCTTTCAACAACTTAGCAGGTAGCTTACCCAAACTGTTACAATTGAGAAAGGTACAGTTTTATGGTAGGTTGTTCTTCAGTTTGTGTAGTTCTCTACAATGGTTTTTGTAGTGCACCACTGTGAAATGCTTTTTGTGTGTCAAGGGAAGAGATATTGGTTCTCCTTGTTCTATTTCTTTTATTATATCATTTTATTCTTGTATTTCTTGTAACTTTATTTTTCCTTGTAGCTTCATGGAGGAAAGAGAGTGATGGAGTGTCTGAAGAAGGCTTTAAAAATAGCAAATCAGTGCATGGACCCTTCTCTGCAAGTCCAACTTTTCATAGAAATTCTAAATAGATACATCTATTTTTACGAAAAGGAAAATGAGGCAGTGAGTAAAAACTCATTAAATCTATTTCCTAACATCTGTATTCATGTATACCCCTATGTCTGCTCAATGTGCTAAACAGTAATACCGCGTGGTCAATTTTTGGTATGCTAGTAAAATACAGTGCTCTCCACACTGTAGAGAGAACTTCTTTTTTTACACGGGAAAGAAAAACAGTTGTAATCTAGTCCTGAGTTTAAATTGCAGGACATGTATACATCTACATCTATTAGGTCAAAACTGACTACAACTTAAAACCTTACTGTATTCTCATCTAACTTCAGAGGTATTTAAATTAATATGCATTAGACAAAATGAAATTATTAGATCTATTCAAAGTCAGTGCTGAGAGAGCCACAAAAGATGGGTGTAGCCTTGAATCTCAAAACTGGTGTGATGTCTTGCATGCCAGCCTAAGTTTTGCACTTTGCATCTGAGATAGCAGTTGCAGCATACTCAGATTTTAGTCATCATGTAGCTTGTAAACTTCTGGAGTTCCTATGCTACCATTTAGTAGAGAGCAGATGTTAATAAATATCATGTAATTCTAAGAGAAAGTATGAAGAGATTTTAGGATTTGCTAACTTCCAGCAGCTGAACTAATCTCCAGCTACTGCTGTAGTGTTGGAGATGTTGGATCTGTAGATTGAGGCAAAACACTATTCCAAAGCACCTGAGCTCACGTGTAAGAAAAGTCCCTGAATAGTGGCAGTCTGCAGCATGTTTTGTGCTGTGGTGTTCTGTGTAATGCTGGACTTGGTGCCAGAGGCAGCTGTACTTTCCTAAGCTGTGACTTGGTTGCTAAGAATAACTTGATCTGATCATCCTGACTTCTACAAGAGGCAGGTTGTCTAGACAGTCTGATTGTGTGCTTCATTTGTTTAAAGTTATTAACATTTGTAATGAATAAAGTGGAGAGAAATACAGTTAAGTTACAAATCTATAGGTTTCTTCACTTGAGGGGCTGTTTGCATTTGCTGGAGTTGGTGGAAGCTTTCACAAAATTCTGGAACCTGAAGTATTGTGCCTTCTAGGAGGAGTGAGAGAAGGTGCAGAGTCCAGCAGTTTCTCTGCATATGTTATCAATAATAGAAATGTCCAAATACCAAGACAAGTCTGTCTTTAGAGAAGTCAGTTAAAACTAATGTTTATGTGTTATACAGAGGTCCTGCCAATTACTTTGGTGTTCATATCTTCTCCTACAGGTTACCATTCAAGTTTTGAATCAACTGATACAAAAGATAAGAGAAGATCTTCCAAACCTCGAATCTACTGAAGAAACAGAACAAATTAACAAACACTTTCACAACACACTGGAGCACTTGCGTCTGAGGAGGGAATCACCAGAATCTGAGGGGCCAATTTATGAAGGTCTTGTTCTTTAAAGAAGATACGCACTGTACTTATTTCTTTTCATTTACATACCGTATGGTTTTTGTTTTTGTTTTTGTTTTTTTAAGATAGATTCATAGATTGTGCCTTTCGGAAATGTCAAGTTAACATTCATGTGCTCAGTCTGGCACTTCAAATGCTTGTGTTTAGTACTCTAACGAATTTGAGAGGTTGGACCAGCAACTACAGGTTTCATCAGTTAGCATGAATGAATCTTTCTTTGGAATCTATGTGACATGGTAGGGCTTTTCTGTTTTTGACTTCTCTTGTCTGTTTGCTGTTGCTTCTGTGGCGCTAGAGTTCTAAACTGGCAGTGACTGTCATCTGAAACTGTGATCCTTACAGAGCATCAGACTTCTGGGATTATTGTATGTCAGGTTCTGCTTGTGCTTTTCTTTTAATGCAAGTGAAGACTAAGTGTAATGTTTTTCCCTAAAAACTAGAATATATTAATGCATGTTTGGAGAGTTTTAAAATACCATGTTCAAAAACAGAAGTTATATTTTGCATATTAAGGCTCTGTGACATTCAGTGAGAGCCAGTTCTGTGCACAGGGCGTATTTATCAAGATAATTTTGTTCCAAATAGTATAAAAATAGAGAAATTGCAATCTATATAGATATGTATAACCTTCGTTACTGTAAATTTAGGGGAAAATGCATTACACAAATTCAGTATCATGATTTTTGCACCAGTGAAAACAATAAAATTGCTATTAACACCTGTTGTTTTGTCTGTTCAGAGCCCGCTTTAAACCTAGTGCTACCTTCTGATAAAAGCAAAGGGACATCTGCTTTGAAGGGACAAAAAAACAAAGGCGTGGTTAACCTACACGAACTAAGGAGGGGGTGCTAGCTGTCCTGATGTAGACAACTGTCATCCAAAACCAATTTCTGCTGGAGGGTGCCTGTTCACACCTCAGAGTGCTTTTCTGACTTGAGAGTGGTAGAAAATCCTACTAGATTCTAGGTCTGTGCTAACCAGATGTGTGGCAATGAAATGATGAAGCTGTAGAAATGTGAGTGGTAGAACAATTTCCAATGGTATGTGAAGACTGATCTAGTTGTAGGTTAATGCCATTTGCTGAAAACTTTGTTGAAGTGTTGCTTCTTTACCTTAACTGATGGCAGTGTTCTAAAGCTACCTGACTGAGCTTCCTCACTTCTTGAGTTGGTCACTGTTATTAAAATGGCATAGGCTTCATTGGATGAATTGTCTAATAATTTAGTGTCACTGCGTTTTTTTGAAAATGATAAATATTATCCTAGGGAACCTAAGATTATAGAGAAGATTAGAATTAGGTGGTTGCTCTGCTGGTTTGGAGGTGGAGGAGGAATGGAAGGAATCTAATGGCCTCATTTGATTTGTGGTGTGACTTAAACTTCTGAATACCATTACTTGTATCTGTTGACGCTGTCCCTTGTTTAAGAAAAAAGTTAAAGCAGATTCTTTGTTACAAATTATCCATAGTAAAATGTGATTATCATGTTCATGTAGATGCATCCATATGATTGGAATATGCCCTCTTATCCTAGAATACTTGTGAAACTAAGTTTAATTCTTAAGGTAACTTATAACTCAGGAATTACTTTTTAATAATAGTTTTGTGGTTTCGGCTGTAGTTCTGCTAATGTTATAAACCAGTGCTTATTTCCATATGCTTTTGGTTAAGATGACAGTCGTAACTCTTTCACGGTTTGTAATTATCTTTATTGAAATTTTACAAAATGAACTTCATCATTTGTGAGCTTTAAGGTCAGCTGTGCAAACATGCTTTTTGGCAGCAGCAGTGTGGGTGACTGTGGCTGTTCAATAGCTGTGAATTGTCCTCAGAATTATCTGTAAAACTGTAGAATATGCTACTGAAGGTGGAAACAAATTACCTTTTCTACCCAAGTCAGTGCTCCTTTATTGGTATAGTTGTTCAGCTTTTCTGGTAACCTGACTGTTCTGGTACCTCTTGTTCTGAGCTTTTCCTGGGTACCATAATTTAGTTAGGGATTGGGGATCTCCTCCCCAAAATACATACACTTAGCGGCTAAGACCTTGAAGACCTCACCAAGTGGCTGGGGGTAAAATATAACAAATCCAAACTAACAATTAAATTTCTTACCGGTATTAACTTAGAAATATTAATAGTGAGACACTTCCCAGTTGTTGGGTATGAGCTTTGCGTTCCCTTTTTGTCTCTTCAGTGCTAGTGCATCCTCACCACAAATTATACTGTAGGCAAAGCCCCTACGAGCTTTGAGAAATAACCTTTATTTTCACTGATGGATGTTTCTGCAGCTATGCAGATTGTATCCTATACATTCCTGGATATTTACTCATTGGTGTTCCCATAAATGCTCAGTGCACGGTGCATTTAATATTTACAGATGAGTATTGGCCAGTTTTTGTTCCCACTGAAAGCAAGATGTACTTACTGACAGGTGTCACGGGTTTATTTTACATAAGAATGTGAGGATGAATTTTAACTTTTCCTGGGCACAGGAGTTTGGTAAAGGCTTTCCTGAAGCTCATGTGGCATAGTGGGTATAGAATAGGATTAATGGCTGAATTCACCCACAGAAGCCAAAACGAAGTCTCATAAAGTGAATGTAACACACAGTGCCCATGGCAAGCTGCTCTGATGATCATTAAAAGCGTATACGGTGCCCAGCACAAACCAAACACACTGACAATGATTGCTAAAGACTTTGCTACTCTTTTATCTCGAGAAAGTCTAAATCTGTTTGTCATGGCAGTGTCTGCTCTCACTGTGCTGTTGCCTGTATTTTTTGTCATTTTATAGAAACTGTTCCTGTGAGGCTTGGTCTCTACATCCTCCTCAAGTGGTGTAAGGTCTTGATTGACATTCAAATTTAATGACTGATTGTCAGATTTACATAGGCTGAGCCTTGAAGCCTTCTGCAGGGGAGAAAGGCTGCTTGCTTTCTTCTTGTGCTTTTGTCTGTTAGCAGGTTTTACAAAAAATATGGTGTGTTCCCTTTTTTTCCCTCGGAAACTCATTTCACAGTCCTCTTGGCCAGGAGATGAGTTTTCATTTCTAAGGGATATGCGTTTCCTAATATTGAGATAGATGCTTAAGTTGAAGTATGTAACAGTGATGAAAGGTGTAAAGAATTCAATGGCAGAAGCAATCATTAGGAAATACCAGTTGTAGAAGAACTCTGCATGACATTCTCCTTCTGGAAGGATGCTTTTCTGGGCAATATGCTCCCAGCTGAGAATGGCTGGACCATAGAGAAGAAAAGCAGCAATCCATACAGCGATCATCTTCAGTATTGCATTTCTGGTCTTCCCTTTCTGTGCTCTGTAACTCATCTGAGGAAGAGAGAAGTCATGTATATTAGTGGCATCTCAAGTGGTTCCATGGGTACCTTGGAATATGGACCTCTTAGTTTTTGAAGGTTGATGATAATATAGATTAGTTTGGGGGTATGGGCTACAGGCTCACTGAAACCCATTCTAACAAACATCTTTTCTGTGGCGTTTCAGAGATACTGTCACGGTGATGGATGTGTTCTGACAACGTGCATCAGATCTTGCAGACTAGAAAATAGGTTTGTTTTGTTTTTTTTTTAAGCAAATACTCATTGCAGTTTCTAGCATTAGCTACTACTAGTTGCCTATGTTTTCTGTTACAAAAGCTATGGCACAAGTTTACAGCATATCAAAAGACAGCTCTTCAAAAATCATTAATGTGTTTTATATTAAAGGATCTAAAAATTGTAATAAATGAATAGAGTTTGCATTGGTATTCTGTGAATGCAGATCCTCGCTGCTTTGTATAGATAGCTTTTCTTAATGCAAAAGTTGCCCACAAAAAGAAATGGTGAAGAGCTTTTGTTTGCTACCCTTATTTTCATTCTGTCACTAATTATTTACAGAACTGTTACCTGCAGGTGAGATGTATAGGAGTGTTTTGTGGTCTGCAAGATGCTTTGCAGGATGAGTCATTTTCCTTTTTCAGAAAGCAGGGAATCTAAGGTGCCACAAGGGTTTTGTGTCAGTAACACTAAGTCAGCAAACCACAGCAGCAGTAGTATAGAGTAGAATCTCAAGATCATCTAAGTTTTCATACTCTAATTTCCTGGTGTACCACACAATGTTCGTATAATGAATTGGAATTCCATCTTCCTATCTCTACAGTGACTAATCCCAGGATCTTTTGACACAGTAAGTCTTTAGGCTTGTAATCTTGAATTCATGTCCATTGCCCCAGTCTATGGAATTTGGTCTCCAGGGCTTATGCTGTTTTGGTTAGGAATAGCAATACAGCTGAGGAATTCTCAGTTTGTCTGAATTGGGTCTGATTTTTGCAGTCCTTTTCAAGACTGCTCCTGAGATCAGTAACAACTTCTGTAGGAAGTCTGAAACTTTCACTGAGAGAATAACTTAGAACTCATTCACGTGTTCTCATATTGCTCTACCACAACGGACAGATGCTGTACTCTTTGCTTTGGAAGGGATTTTTATATGGAAGATTTATTTGAAACGTTTCAAAGAGGCTGAACTCTATCATTTATTATAAACAGTTTGTTTCTAAAACCATCCAGTCTCTATATTTATACTGTGTGCATAGTCATGAGTGTGGCTTACAAAAGTAAAATTCATGGCTAATCAGAACTTAGAAAATAAAGGAGCGTTGTGTTGACTATTTGAGAATTAATCTTTTCATTTCTCCCTGTTGAAAAAATAGGTGGTGAAATGCTAAGCTACATATAAACAGTTTAAGTGTTACATATAAACAGTTTAAGTGTTGTTGTTTCTTTTAACTATTTACTGAGAAGTTATTGTTGCCTCAGTGTGATTTACAATGAAGGTGTTTTCCAACCTAGGTAATTCTATGATTCTATGAATGAAGCTAAATTTGTTTTAACAAAATACAGGTGAAACAGTGCTGAACAGCCACAAACTGCTTGTAGAAGAATGAGACCTAGTGGCAGAGATAACGTGTTGTTTGAGCGCTGTGGAAGGGCTTTAGTACCTGTTGCAGAGCCCTGCCTTTACTGTAGGCTGTCAGTAGGTGCGTTGCTGTGTTCTGAAGGAATGCTCTGTTGCAGCCAGGTAGTGATTTTTTTCTTTTTAAGCTCTTCTAAGGTGTGACTGCAGAAATAAGACAACTCTGCTCTTCTAGTTTCAACAGCAGCATGTACAGCCTGTGCCAGTTTCTAAAGCAGCATAAAAGCGAGAAGCAGCTGTCCTTTCTGCCAAAGCCAATTGTTCCTACACCTGCTTCCAGAGCAGAGTGGGTGTATTAGATTGCTCCCATCTCCTGTGGTGTCTGAGGAACACGAGGGTCACCCAGGCAAGCCCTTCCTGCGTGGGCATCTCTGTGCTAACCCGCGGGGCGTTCGCTGTTTGTGTCCCGGAGCGCAGCCCTTACCGCCTTGGTGACGGAGATGAACCTGTCGAAGCTGATAAGGACGATGTTGAAGACGGAGGCGGTGCACACCAGGTAGTCCACCACCAGCCACAGCTTGCACAAGCCCCGGCCGAGCCTCCACTCTCCCGTCAGCACGTAGGGGATGTAGAGCGGGATGCAGAAGCCGCCTGCGGATACAGCCGGTGGTGACACGCGCGGTACCCCGCGCTACCCCGTCCCTCCGCCGGCCCCGACACTCACCCACCAGGAGGTCGGCGACGGCCAAGTTGAGGAAGAAGAAGTCTCCCTGGGTGCGGAGCCGCCGGTCCACCACGAAGGCGAGGATGACCAGCGCGTTGCCCAGCACGGTGGCCAGCACCAGCAGCCCCATGAGCGCCGCCAGCAGCGCCGCGGCCGTGCCGGAGAAGGGCCCCGCGCGCTGCCCGTCCGCCGCGCAGACACCGCCCGCTGCCCGCGGGGTGCCGGGCGGGATGAGCCACGGCGAGCCCTGCCCCATGGCTCGCGCCGCGCTGCCTCTGCCGCGCGCCCCGCGCTGCTCCTGGCGCCGCCCCGGCGGGCGGAGGGAGGGGCCGGGCGGGGGTTCGCCCCGAAGGGACGGCGGCAGGGGAGCGAAAGCGGATCACCGACGGGCGGCCGTGGCTGCGCGGTGCCGGCTGTGCCTTTTGTTCGGTGGCTCGCGCCCTGCCCCGCACCTACGGATCCCAGGGTCCCCGCCGTAACCTTCGCTGAAATCAGCCGCTGGTGAGCTCTGTCGTATGAGCGGCAAAGTATTTGTATAAATCTGCCGCTTGAAATAAGTTTCAGGAGCAATCACAGCAGCTTTGTGAAGAGAGGACGGTGGGTGCGACGTCAGGTAAGGCGAGAGCGCAGCTCTGTACCGGCTGGTCCCGCTGTGCCTGAGGTGCCGCCTCCCGAGCGGCCCGGCCTGCTGCCTGGGGCTGCCTCGGGCCTTCGAGCGTTGGAGGTGCAGCTGCAGGGCCCCACAAGAGGCTGTGTGATGCCTGGCAGCAAAACGTTCTTCTCACTTGTCTCTAGCATCTCCCTAAAGCAAAACAGTGAAGCTACCACAGTGAAGCAACAGGAACTTTTAGCTTGTTACCTCAGCGATTATTCCCTTATCTGAGGACTATTTTTCACTTTGTTTTGAGTCGAGTTTTCAGTATCCCATTAACTTGAGTCAGGGCAGCAGCAAGCTTGTAGGTAACTACTGCTGTCTGCTTGTGTGGTGGTGTGAAAAAGATAAAGAGGCAGCTAAGAGACACAACAAAGAGAAGTATTTCCATCACCAGGAAAGCGTGGGACAGACAATTTCTTCTTTAATAATCACTCTTAAATGGACATTTTTAGGTGTTTTCTGCTGAATTACATTGGATTTCCTTTAAGAACACCAGTTCCTGGGAGAAGAGCTTCCCTTCAAGGTGCGTGTTGTAGTGGTGTGGGTAGGTTTAGGCATAGTGTGGGCAAAAAGCTCAAAGCACACACAGGTGAGAGGAGAGCTGAGGCTCGTTGTTCCCATTGTCAGAGCAGGCTGTGCTGGATGGAGAGTGCTGTGATAACGAGGCCTGGCAGGATGAAGTACAAGAGCATGAAGAGCTCTGTATAAAATATTTTTATGTAAGGCTGAGTTGTAGACTTCTGGAAACAAATTTTGTTCCTGATCATAAATAGTCTCTTGCTGAGAATCGAATAATCAGAATTGTTAAAGAGGAATGAGGGTAGCACAAGATGATAATGAAAAATGCAATGTTTCCTGAGGTATATCAATACTGACGTGTTCTGAAATGTAAAAGGTTTGAGCCATGATTCCTTTAGTGATGATAGTTTTAATTTCCAGAAGATTTCTCTCAGCCCTTTTCGAGTAAGGGAGCTGCCTGATTCATGCAGTTTCCCATGACTAGCGTATGTGGGTGAGCGTAGCTACAGAAATGACAGAAAAACAGAATGTTTTTCCCTCACCACAGGCAGATGACTCTTTAGAACAGGCCAAATTCATCGTCCAAATTGACTTGGGGAAGCCACGTTGTGAGGGGGTGGGCTCCAGCTGGCTGCGTATCCCCTTGGTTCAATGACTATCTCCTTAGTTAATCCCTCGTTTGAAGTACAACTGGGGGTAGTAAGCATACTTGAACTGCTTATTTGCCAGAATCTCTATTTGGAATTACTTTGTTGTGTCTTTTACCAAACAGCATGTTGTATGTAATAGTTCTTCCTTTGCTTGTTCCTTTTAAAGGTACTTAGTTCTAGTCTGCATACAGAATAATCCTTTCCGGATGGGTACCCAAGCTGACTGGTACTAAAGCTTTAGGCTTTGCTTCCCAGTGGACTGAAGAGCAGTTGTTGCACTTCTCATTGAAACAGGTGAAAGCACACTGTAGCTGGAGCCTTCACTTACGTAAAGGAAGGCGTTAACTAATTTGCATGTTTCTGAAAAGATATATAATTTCTAATTGCCTCATTTAAGCTTTTCTTATCTGTTCTCTGGCTACTTGTTGGTATTTCAGTTTAAAAAAAATAAAAAGAAGTTTCCTTGGCCAGGAGCAGTGAGAGATGATACAGATTGCTCTATCAAATGATAGAACCTGCTGTCAAATGGAACTGAGCGCAGATAAGTGAACGGAGAAACAAAAATCTACAATAATCACTTCCTGTTGAGTTTATACACTCTGCCAGTCAGGGTTTTGCCTGCATAGTGGTTCGCTTTGTTCTTTTAATCTTCTCTTGTTATCTCCATGCATGAGATGCAATACTTATGAAATAATTCCTTTTGTTCCTGCGCATGCAGAGAAAACTCACCTATTTGATCTGTGCCAGTGTGAAGACATCTAGTTCAGAGTACTCAGTGTTACCATCCACTGGTTATGTGTTTTCTTCTGTTATAGTTTTATTTCATTTTGCTCCTCCTGGACGCATTCAAGAGTTTCTTGTGCTCTTGCTTGTGCACTGTATTACTAGAGTTGAAATTAGGAGTACATTCACATAAAAAGAAAAAAAACAACACACTTAACAAAACTAATTCATTACCATGATTCATTGCGCGATAATTGACAAATAGAATTAAAAAAAGAAAACAGTAACTATAACAAATCTAGAGAAAACTGATAGAAGAAATGTTCATGTTAGGTCAGAGAGACAAATGCTCAGTGGTACTTACAGGTATGTTCCCCTCTTTGGCCCCCCAGTGCTCCTGATGTAAGCAGTCTTCATTGCCATGTATCAGCCATTTGTGAAAGAGGTGTATCACTTAGAATGGATAGGAGGTGATTCCCACAGCCACCGAGTTCCTTCACTGACTTCAGCATGCTTGGGCCAGACCCTCACTGTACATTTCTCTGGGCAGCACAAAAGGGCTGTTTTTAGCTGTGTGCAAAGGGGAAAACTGCAACACTTGAGTAGGAAGTGGAAGCCCAAGTTCTGTTCTTGGCTCTGTCACAAACTTGTACATTGAGGTTTGTAGAAAGGTGCTCAATTTTTGCATGGGATGGGGTGCTTAAAAGTCCTTCAGAAATATTCTAGGATATTCCAGAAGTTACAGTGTTAAACATTCACAGCCAGGCAGACTGTAAAACAACACCAGCAGAGCAATAGCTCTCCCATCCTTCTAATGTTCATATGGAGTTAAACTCCATAGGCAAGGCAGCTCCCACCCGCTGTGTATTCAGATACATTCATCATTGCACAGGGTGGTTAAGCACGCTGTTCCCATTAGTGTCAGTGGGAGTGAAATAAGCAATTACAGAACATTAAGAGGAAATGATAGCCTTTAATCATCCCTTATTTTAAAAAGTGCAACCTTAGACTGAACAAACTCCTATTTCTTTTTAAAGAAGTAATTGACGCTCCTCACATGCTTGAAGTTCATTCTTGATTCTGTGCTAGCAAACATCCCTGTCCTGTCTAGAGCTCAGTAGTATTAAAGCCATTGCTTCTGTGTGTTCCAGTTAAAAAGTTGACCAAATCCAAGCGTGCCTTTTGAGCAGCTCTCCAAACCATAACGTCTCTGTGTTGGGCACAGCTGCTTGAAAATGTTTTGTGAAACGTGAATGTCATTAAATGTTCTGTTGAACGCTGAATTTATTTCTTCAGGAGAGCTACATGTCTCTACTGGACATAAAGTTTTGGCTGAATAAAAGTAGGGAATTATTTTCTGTGTTGGAATGTTGTGTTTCAAGAGAAATAGTTTGGCTTTTTGAGTAAAGGAAGTTTTCATTTCAAAACTGCTATAAATATTGCAGAGGAAAATAGAAGAAAAAGTTGAATAAAATCATGAATCGTCCCTCAAGCAGGGAACTAAGAAAATGTGAGACAAGAAGTTTTCTGCTGTTAATGAAGTTAATGCTGTTTTGAGAAAAAATACTTGGTTTCTTGTGGTGCTGCTCAGGGGTTATATGGATGTAACCCTTCCTAGCTGAGACCTCGGGGCTGGGAAATTGGCTCCTGTGTGCTTGGATTCTCCAGCTTTGAGAGAAGAACTTGTGGGCTCCAGGTGATAAGGATGGATAAAGAGACTCGTGCATTTTGTGTAAGTACTGATGTGGTGTTGGTGGCTGTATGTGGTGGGGGGAGCTGTGGATGGGACTGAGCCTGGGGAAGTGCTGTTAGCGAGTACTGCGTTATTTGCATCATGTGGCATTTGGGGGGAACTTGCAAAATTGCTGGCTTCCAAATAGTCAAGACTACTGAAATGGATTTGAAGGCATTTGAAATAGTTCAGACTATTTTTCAAGTTAGGAATTTTTACCCTTATAGATTGGCTTGCAGTGATGGACTTCTTCTGCGTGTTTGTCCTGTGTTGGACGGCTAGCAGGAAAGCTTGCTGGGGACACCATCCTTCCCAGCTGTCTTATTTTGAAGACAATCTTTTGTTCTTGTGTGCAAATGCCCAGCTGTACTAACATAGGGACAGATTCTCATCAGCACCCAGTGCGCTGCTTTGCTACAAAAGTGGTGTATCTTAAAAAGGCCTATCTATAAAAGAGCATACAAACAATGTCACAAAAAAATAGCATTCTTGCCAGTGTTATCTGGATGAGTAGATTGCAGTCATTGGGAATGGCTGTGCCATGTATTCTGCTGTTTTGGAAAGCTACCACAGAAGATACTCCAGTATCTGCTGCACTGAGCAGAAAACTTGTATTCCATAGGAAATGCTTTTCCTGACAGGGCTTAAACACACCTTTAAAACTGCAGAATGTTTGGAGAGCTCCATTACAGGAAGAGTTGACTTTATCATTTGAGCCTGCATGCAGTTATACGTTGCATTGTAATTACACGTTGTACTTAGTGAGGTTGTTGTAATTGCACACAAATTGCTAAGGAGTTTGAGAGCAGAGAAAATGAAGTTGACTGCAGAAAGGCATCTAGAAAAATACGGTGTTACTGTGCATACTTAATTCTGCTTTACCATGTCCAAAGCAAAGTGGCTGCCTGCTACTGTTCTGGCTGTCAGCTGAAGCAGTGTGCTTCAGATAGCTCCAGCCTTTCAAGCTACCATCTGCTGAGACACAATCTTAAACCCACTGACAAATGTTTGTCAGAAATCACTTCATGCTAATTAATCTCTTTTCCAACACGCTTCAGTAGCTAATTTTTAAGACCCCAGCCATCATTACTATACTTTGATTGTCAAAATAGTGACACAGCTGTACTACAGGCGGAAAAGAACTTAAAGCTCTTGAAATACAACAAAATCACGGGAGGATAATTTCTAAACGGCCATGTTCAAAATATGAACTGAAATGAAGCGTTGATCACAACAACATAATACTCCATCACCAACAGCTGCATTCTTTTGCATCTGCTTTTTGCATTTTGTTTTGCTTTGTCTATGGTGAGTGAGGAGGTGCAATGATCATACAAATCAACACTGCAAGCAATTTTCATTCTTTTCAAGCATGCCCTCTTCCTGCTGTGATTGCGCCCAATGATTTGTTGTGTTCTGCATCTGCAGTAATTGTGATCTCATCCTTACCTTTAATCACTGCATCTTTGCTATTCTTTCCTTTACCACACCTTAGGTGTGGTCAGCAGCTCTCCAGGGACAGAAAGTTAAGGGGTCATTGTCAGCAGTGATGCCTGTTATTAATGCTGATGGAAAGTGTTGATGGTAATACAGCAAAATACAGCATTCATCATGTTGTGTGGTGTGAAATGCCTGATAAATAATCCTTGCGGTATTAGTCAGAGGGCTGAATCCTCTTGGCAGTTTTCATCTTTGTCCAAATTTGTTATTTATTCCCATCAGCATTCACTTTGGTTTGAATGTCTGTTGGAAGATCTGTCTGCCTGTTGTCCATGTCTGGAAAACACAACATTTTATTATGGGTTTTGTTGCTGTTGCATCTTTGCAGTCAGTTGAAGCGCACCTTGCAGCGTTCAGTCTAACAAGTTCTTGGGGACAACACTGCAACATCTGCAAAAGGGACTTAGCTCTTTTCTGGCCTTCAGAGAGCAATGTGTCTGTCTGGAGAGCTGGCCTGTCCAGTGCTAAGGGTGCATGGCTGACAGCACTTTCATTGTGGATGAGTCTTAAATAATCTACGTGGGCTTGAATTTTCTGTGATTATGTAGCTTCCTTCTGAAAGTCATTATCTAGATTGAATGTCCCCCTTTCTGAAAGTGAGGCAATTGGCAATATCAGGAATGTTTGTGGTTAAGGGAAAGTCAATACGCAGCAGACAAAGTAGCATAAATCTTGAAACTCAGGTGAATTGTGAGAAAAGAGGTGCCTATAAACACAATATCCGTATCTGTAGTGCTGTTACTGTAGTTTTAAGAAATAAAGTGTTTGTTGGACCAATTTCAGGTCCAAGAGGCACATTTCTGAAGAAGCCAGTGTTGAGGATATTCTGAAAGCTGCTTAAATTATAGTAGAAAAAGCGCTTCAGAAAGCATCCTCTGCTAATGGAATCAAGCAGTAATGGAAGCAATTAATTTCAAGCTCTGATTTTTTCTGACTTTCAAAGGTATATTGGTTACAGTGATATGGCTCCTTTGATAGATGTAGATGTTTGGATGACGAGAGAGCTCATATGTGAAGCTCCAAAGTAGTTCTTTAAAAAAAAACATCAATTGGATTTGACTTTCTGAGGGGATGAAACAATGAAGCTGTAGAGGTTTGCATGAGTTCAATCGCTTTTCTGGTTAGATTTGATTTCTTTAGGCTTACAATGATGAAATACCTATCAAAGAACATACTTTATAGCTAATACCCGAATAATTAACAGCAGTCTACAGTTACATGGCACAATATCAGAGTGGTTTACAAATGGGTCAATCATGCACATGCAGTAAAAAAATACTGTCTAAATTTTATGATGGGCAAATTGAAGCCTAAGGAGATTAAATTATTGCCATGGTAACCAAAGGAATTTGTGTCAAGAACAGAAATGTATGCAGGCTTTTCACTGCCTCACATACCATTCTTTTCTGGTATTTTTCTCTTTTGTGCCTTTTTATTGTTTCTTTCCCATCAGTGTGAATCTGTGCTGGCCCATCTCAACCACTTACTCCACACATACCTGATAGACATTTTCAGATTGACAAGCCTTATAGCAACTTACTTTTTGTTTTCCATTTCATGTAATAATATAATTTGATCTTTCAGTGCTTCTTGTATTTTAAGGTTGCCTGGCAATGAGAGGTAAGGAAAATGTTACTTTAAGTCGCCTTAAAGCATAAACGCTCTTTGCTCTCAAGTGAGATCCATATATGTTATTGAGGGGTTTGTCATCCAGCAGTGAGTTAAAATAAAGATGCTGTTTCTTCGGATAGGAGCAGTGGGTAAAACACTCTGCTATTTTTCTTCAGGTTTTCAACTTTAGAATTGAATTTCCAGGCGGCATGAACAGACGATGCTGAACAGTGAAATCAGTGGCACATAATGAAGTTCTGGTCCAAATTACCCAGGTGAATTTGTATCCTACATCAACTTCTGTGGACAGATGCTTTTTCTTCATAACCCCACAGATAAAATTAAGGGCTGCCCTGACCCAGTGAACTACCTGCTCTAATCTTTAATAACTGGCAGCCATCAGGCAGAATTTTACACGCTTGCAGGGCAGCCCTGCTCTGCAGGGCTCACAGGCTGGCTTGCTTATGTTCAGTGGCCCTCAGTTTCCCAGAGCCAGGGCTGTGTGTTACAGCAGCCCTTGAGAAAAGTGTTTGGTTGTTGTTTAGGACACCTGCATAGGAGCTGCTGTGCTGTGACTGCTTGTGAGGGGTGTGCTGCCTGCGCCCTCAGCCTGCCCATACTGCGCATGTGGGATGTTTCACCGCGGTGTTCCTTCCGTTAAACACTAGTGAAATAGCGAAAGAAAACAGATGAATCCGTTTGAAGGCTGACATTTGGAAGCTGAGCAGGTTAATGATGTTGAGGTCTAAGGCAGCCCTCTTGTGGTTGTTTCTGTTTTAAAGCAATTGTGGCTAAAAAGAGAAAGCACTTTAATTATCCGTTGTTTGGAGGAAAAACGAATGCTTCTCACTTTAAGATCCCGCTGCGTGCTGTTCTGCTCACTAAGGCCGCCGTCTGAGCGCCCGGTTCCTCAGCCCGGTACCTCCCGATGCTCCCGCACCCCGGGCCCGCCCCGCAGCGCAACGGCCCGGCCGCCGCCCGCCGCCCGGCAGCCAATGGGGGCGGCCGCTGCCCGTGACGGCAGCGCGGCGAGTTTGAATTTGTGCGGGCGGCAGCGCGGAGCCGAGCGGGCGGTATGGCCGATATGGGCAGTATGGCCGATATGGGCGATATGGGTGGCATGGCCGATATGGGCGGCATGGCCGGTGTGACCGGGCTTGGGCTGCCGGTCGGGAGCGCCGCTGGGCTGCGGGAGTGCGCCGAGGAGGCGAAGCCAGGTAGGGCCCGCACCCACTGGGAAGCGGGGAGCTGCGGGCAGGGCGCTCCGGGGGCTGCGGCTGCTGCTGCGACGCGTGCGGTCGCGTTTCCGTTTGCGCGAGGCGTTGCTACCGCAGCTACAGAATTTGGGCTCTGCGGGAAGAAATTCGTATTTGCGGCACAGTCACGGCCTTCCGGGCATCTCTTGTAGTGCTTCTCGAGTAACACTCGATGGTTAAAGTCGCTTCGTAATTTACAGCGTATGAATTCCAGCGTTTTTGTGGCACGCTGTGGGATGTGTTATGGAAAGCAGGCGTGTGACGGGTTTCGGGCCGGACAGGAGTTGTTTGGGAATAGAAGAGCAATGATTGCATGGGTGTGACGACCTGCGGGCTTTGCTTTGTTCCCACTCCTCCCACAGCTCCCACCCAGGAGGACGAGGACACCTGCAGCGATTATGGAAGCCGTGACAAGCCGGGCAGTGCCCTGGGGAGGGCTGTACCAGATGGGAATGTGCTTTTCCCTGATATTTTTCGTACCGATCATCTTTTGTTTTATGAGCGATTTAAAGCTTACCAGGATTACATTTTGGGTAAGTGATTTTAGCAAGGAAAGAATACGTGGCTGTGTTTCTTAAGGCTTTTGCCTTAACTGGAGTCAGTTCCATCTGAAACACACTCTTAATAGCAAGGACTGGAACATACATGGTGTATGTAAGTCATCACTGCTGGGCTGTCGCGCTGTCACCTCAGCTGCTCTGGCTGATGGGCCCAGGAGGTAACGGCTTTAACATGGGTAAATAAAATGTGAATGTCTGAATGGAAGAGGTGCTAATGCTGGGCTCTGTGCTTGGTTTTACCTGGTGTTATTAGAACCTTCCTGTGTGTTGTGAGACTCCTTGAGATATGGCACAGACTCAGCAGCACTGCTACTGAAACCTTTGGTACTTTTCATTTTCCACTGATGACTTCTTGTTCTTTTCTTGCATAAATGTAGTGCCTTCCATTTTATTTTAGCTGACTGCAAAGCTTCTGAGGTGAAAGAATTCACAGCTGAGTACCTGGAGAAGGTCCTTGAGCCGTCGGGATGGCAGGCTGTTTGGCGCACTGATGTGTTTGAGGTCCTCGTTGAGGTAAATGGGATGTGATTGTTCAGGCTCAATTTGTCTCCCATCAACATTGTTTACCTCTCTAACAGGCAGATCACTTATCTATGAGGTTTATGAACTGCTAGAAATTAGTATGTTTTTTCTATGTAATTTCCATTGAGGAGTAAAGCAATAGGAATTTATTTCAAAAGAATACTTATTCTTAACATTATTTTTGTACACTGGTTGTGCTTTCTTTACCTAAAAGCATGAGGTTGGAACCTGTGGTCTGATACTTGCATGAGGGACTGTTATGGCAGTGAGGCACTGCTGCTCAGAGTGAGCTCTTCAGGGCTACAGCACATCACAGCTCCAATAAATTAAGCACTAGGTAGGCTTTCTATTTTTTTGCTTTATCATATAATTTAACCCTGGAATTTAGCTGTCTACTACCTAAAGTTTACTTCTGCTTTTAAACTACAGCATTTTCAGTGGAACAGTTGAATTTCGTTTTCTTTGAGACACAATTGTGAATAAACTGGTGTTGGTATCTTGAGAATAAGCTGCATCTAGTTCCATGAAGTTGGTGTGGTCAGCATGTCATCTGTGGTTTTCTGGACTTTGAATTCTTATCAGTGCATATAGAGCATGATTGCTATTTGTGGGATAAGTTTATTGGTGCTAAACCAAAATGTTTATACAGAATTTATGCTTTCTGTGTGCTAAAGCACTGCATAATCACTTACCTTTTCTTGAGCTTCTCAAGAGCTGGGTAAATGATATTAAACCCCAGAGTGGCAATATAGAGCCTGCGTAACGTCCCTGAGGGAAGACTGTAGCAAAAACACACCCAAGTTTCAGAGATAATCTCCAGTGTCTGAGTGTTTCCTGGGAGGACTGTGCTTGAAAGGAAGCAACATTCTCAAAGGGATCCTTGAAACGAGGAGGAGGAGTCCAAGTCAGCATGGGTGTGCTGTGAGGTTAAACCTGGTGGGCGTAGAAGGAATAAGTGCATTGTCCAGAGCTGACTACTGAGGTATAGTCTTTGCGAATACCAGGCTGTGGTCACTTCTAAGTTCTTCTTATCATTAACATTCTTCTGTCTAATTGACTTTGATAGTAACAATAGCTTTTGTTGTAGACCTGTTGGAGGATTTGAGACATTCATAGTTTTGAATGTCAAAGAGATGACTCCAAATCTTTTGTTTTTTAGGAGTTCATTTCTAGGATAATCATTTTGGCTGACCGGATTGCCCTTGTTGTAATATGTACTGTGTGTCAGCTGGCACTTAGCGAGGTCTGCTGGGTTGTGCACATCATGCTCACTTTCCTCAGCTGTATCTATGATTCTGCATAGAGAAATTCTAAGGGCTGTTCATTCCAA
The DNA here is from genome assembly GCF_039878825.1 of Excalfactoria chinensis. Taxonomy (NCBI): domain Eukaryota; kingdom Metazoa; phylum Chordata; class Aves; order Galliformes; family Phasianidae; genus Excalfactoria; species Excalfactoria chinensis. Next base: position 11,458,576 of record NC_092835.1, on the reverse strand, counting down.
CAGGTTGTTGATGTGGAGTTCTCAGCTCTGAAGGCAGTTGTGCAGCTCTGTGAGCCTTTCCTATGCGAGTCACAGGTTAGCACCTTTACGCTGGAATGCATGCGGGAACTCTTGGAGCTGAAGGAGCATCGGATACCACTGCAGGAGCTGTGGGTTGTGTATGATGAGTCAGGGGAGTTTGATCAGACGGCGCTAGCTGTGGAGCATGTCAGGTAGGAAAATGCTTTGGGGCTAATTCTTGTCTTGAGCAATTGCATTCTGGTTGTATCTAATGCGTGCTGTCCCGAATTCTTGTGGCTATGCTGGCGGCCCCGTGTGCCTAGCTTCCCACAGTCAGTATCATGACTGGTACCACAAGGGCTGTGGGGAGTCTGATCACAGAGAAAATGTGTTTGTCTTTGGTAGCTGAAGGCAGTTGCATGGAAATGAGGTTTATTTATCTATCTGAGAAGCAACTCATTCTGCTGACCATTGCTCAGTAGCAGAGACCTATGTATGTATCATAAAGGTGGCAAAGTTCTTGTGGAGAGAAGAGCTTAGTGGAAGGATGTTTGGCAAAAAACAAATAATCAAAGAGCCTCAGAATCTTGTGCAAGTCTTCTTTTAAATTCAGCTCATACTCACTCAGTCTCTTGATGTAAGTCAGAGGAACTCAGGCTGTTATGGATTTTGAACCAAGAAATACAAATTAAAACACTTCATACAAGAAGACAACTGTTGTGTCTACTAAATGTCTTACAGGAGAGTGACGTGGAATTGGAGAGAATGTTTTCATTTGCATTCTGAAATTGATTGCATTTGTATTTCTAGTGCCATTGTCCGTGCTTGGTTAAATGTGGTGTCCTTTGTGTTTAAAAACTTACTTTGCTTCAAAAGGTTCTTCTACGAGTGCATCTGGAGGACCTGGGATGAGGAGGAGGAGGATGATTTTGATTACTTTGTGCGATGTGTTGAGCCTCGACTGAGACTGTAAGTGCACACTTGTTGTGTTATTGGCCAGAACCACAGGAAAGGGTGATGTGGGAATAGTGGCGTGCATAGATCTCAAAGGGATGTTTTCACTAGTGAATTAAAACAAGCCTGTTCTAGTAGCAGCTGCTCTCTGATGTTCTATTTTCTTATAGAAGATGGTACAGCTGAAGTTGCCCATTGATTTCCGAACCCTTGCTTTTTCCTGTAATCCCTAACCTCCCATCAGATGGCGCTCCAAATCCAGCTTTTGCTTCCTTAGACTTGCAGGAGTAACTAATGTAACGGTATCTAAAGCTGGCATGGAATGCTCCCATATCTTTGGGCACAGAATAAGAACCAGAATGGAACAGAATGTAAACAAAAACTTGTAAATCATTCATCCTGAAGGAGGGTTACGTGCATTTCTGTTCTCTGTAGGATTAGTTGGCATTAGGTTTCCTGAAGGTAGATTTGATTTTTGTCTATAGGGAAATTGAGCAGTGCACGAGGATACAGTCTGGTTACATGCTTGGGGGGGTTAAATAACCCAAGTGGACTTTTATGGCATAACTAAGCATGTGTATGTCATTCAGATGCAGGTCTGCTATGATGCTTTAAAACTATACCAGCAAATATTTTCAGCTAACCCTGATGTGCTCTTCAGGATACAACACTGTGTGCTAGAATACAGTGTATAGCATGAGCTTTATAAAGGAAATTAGTATCACTACCTATACTGTAAAGGTGGCTGTGGGTCTCTGTTTCTAACAGTGAGCTTTGACACAGTGAGCTTTGAGGACTCTGAGAAATCCTAGCACATCAGAGATCATACAAATTAGAGGGAAGGGTTCTATGTGGAAATTAGAATTTGTAAATGTTTGTGAAGTGTTTGTACTTGTGTGCTTACAACACGTGACTATTCTGTTGTTGAGGTTTTGGGTCTTTATGAAGCCTTTGCATGGAATTAACCACAATGCAGTGGTATGCCAAGAGAGAATGTTTTCATCTGTGAATGGCCTTAGTGTTGGTTTATTTAGGATCCAAAATGGGTAAACAACATCTTCAAGTAGAGAAGTAAATGTTATCTTTTTTCCCCACACCGCACTTAACACAAAGCATCTCCTCCAAGCTATGTTGATGTGAGTGCCATCCTGTGTTGTGATTTAGGTGCTCGTGTGTTGACTCAGAAACTGCATGGAAACATGTGATGCTTTAAACTTTATGGATCGTTGGTGTGCACTCTTTCGATCAGAACAGAGAAGTTCATGTGTGGTGGTAGGATATTGTACTGGTTTTTCTGGGGCAAAAAATATGAACTGTTTAACTAAAGCTTGGGGAAAAAAATAAAAATGAAGATTGAGTTTTATGCAGCTCTAAAACAAAGTGTGCATTTCAGGGCCAAGCTGTGTTTAACTTTTAGTTTTCATCAAATATTTTATTTCTACGTTGCTATAAATCCTTTTTTCATTTAATCATACTGCATTGACGTTCTACTGCTTCTGACTGCATTGCCAAAATCTTGTGAGGCTTTTTCTTTATATCCTTTTTATTGTAACTGCATACTTATTTACTGCTCTGATTATAGGTTTTTTTTCTCGCTCTTTTCTACATTAAATGCACCACTTGAAAATATTAAAATCTTTTGAACCTTGAAGATTTGCCCTTATTTCTTTCAGCCCCTTTGACAGTTATTTATGCTGTGTTAAGTTGGTTCTCTACAAAAATGAGAGTATTAAATCTTATTTTATGTTATTAATTGTTGTCCAGCATTTCTTTTTTTCTTTTTTTAGTGACGATGGTAAGTTTTAAGTGCAGTTGCCTGGCACTTTGTAGCTGGCAGATTTATTAATCTTAATGCAACTTGAGGCTGGCATTTTCTGCCCTGTAATTTTATTTGTAGAAGATACTTCTGTAATGGCACAAAATTTCCTATGCAGTGCTTTCACATCTCATGCAGATACTGGCTTATTCATTCTGGGATTCTGTCCAGGTTGTTTATATTGCTGCTGATAGAGACTTCACATTATAGGGTTATATTTTTAGTTTAGATGTAATTCAGGCTTTCCAATAAATGCTTGAAAAGCAGGCTAACTTTGATTTCTAATTGACTTAGAAGTTGTTTTTTTGTTTTTTTTCCTTGTAACTGTACTTTCTGTTTTAGAATATGTTTCTTATAATTGTTACCTATCCATCATGAGAGATTATTTAGAGAAGGAAGTAAAATATTTGTATGTGTATGAGGGTTTTGGTTTCACAGAATCATAGACTGCAAAGAATTGTAACTTTGGTACTGATACAGAATGTCCCAGATTCTCTGTGGGTTTGTATCTGATCTTTCAAAATTGGAAATGGCAAGTGCGCTGCTCTCTTGCTCTGAATTGCAGGCATTATGACATCCTCGAGCACCGCGTGCCTTCTGGTCTTGTTGCTGATTACCACAACTACTTGTCTGAATGTGAAGAGCTCTACAGGAAGTTTTTAAATGTGAGGAATAACATATCAAGCAGTGATTCAGACTCCGAAATGGAAAATGTCTCCATGGTGGAGGGACTAAAGTTGTATGAGAAAATAGAACACTTGAAACAAAAACTAAAACTAATTGAGAATCCTCTGCTGAGGTACTTAGTGGGTTTAATGGAAGGAGGGGCCCAATGGGGAAACCACATGAAGAGTGTTCTTAACTGAAGGCTTTATTCCTTGTTCTAGGTATGTGTTTGGTTACCAAAAGTACAGTGGTCTCCAAGCTAAAGGGCAGAGACTAACAGGAATCAAGATCACTCATGTTGTGTCCTCAACTGTGATGGCAAGTCTCTTGCAGTCTTTGGTAAGGGACAAACTTTGCCCTGAATCTTGTGGTGAAGAACTAGAAATACAGGTAAAGTAATAGCAATTGTCTGTTTATCCGTGATTTTTTTCTTACTTGAGAAACAATGTGAAAGAATCATGTGCGTGAAAGATGATACACTTGCACAGTGCTATTTTTTGGGTCCTAAAACAGCACTGTAATTAAATGAATAAGTCTGAAAGTTGCAAGTAATTTCTCTTAATTTGTTTGCTGAGTACTCTATGTGCGAAGTTTCCTTCCAGTGTGTGGGAAATAAACCTGTAATAACTCTATAACAAAATGTGCAAAGGAGTAATACTTTAGTCTTTAGATACCTGTGTCTTTTGAGTTGCTGGTAGTGATCTAAGGTTTCAGGAAGGAAATGTCATTTTGTTGCTGTGGTTCTGTGTAGGAAACTTAGTTATTTAGAGCAATTAGTTGTAGTGACTTCAGCTAAGACTTAGCACTTCAGCATTTAGAATAGTCTGTAGTCCTTGGGCCCAAATCAAATTGCTTGCTGTATTCTGATCGAGTTCATGAATTGCAGGTGGGCAAAGCAGACCCAAACAGAGCATTCCCTATCAACTCCTGGGGCTATAAATCAGGTTTTCTCACTTGGCAATTGAAGAATTCTCTTAACGTGCTTGCTGTAGAATTTGCTAGGAAGCAATAAATTCATAGTTTTTCTGTACTATTTGTTATCCTTCCATGCAGGACAGCTCAGTAATATTTGTGAAGGATATCAGCCTGCACTCTTCAGGTACTGAGGTCTTTTTCTTTAATGGAAAAGAACCATGTGGACCCAGTATTTGCCCCTGTGATGTCAACTCTTTTCTGGAGTGACTTGCTACAGAAATAGGGTTCTATCAGTGTTTGGACCAACTCAAATATAATGGCTGAATTATTTTCTTTTTTTGACTTCTCTTTCCCTTCTGTCATGTGTTTCTTCATGTAATTCACAGCAAGTCACTTGAAGCAAAATTCACATGTTGGCCTGGAACCCAGGCTATACTGAATTCTGCTTGCTGGTGCACGTGCTCTTCAATCTGCCACTCTGCCCCAGATTCCTCATGGAATGGGCGTAACACAAAGGAATGCTTTATGGCTGTTTTTGTCTAGAGTGCTATGATTCTGGAATTCAAGTGGCCTGTTATTGGTTCCATTATAAAGGATTTCATTTAGGCAAAGGCAGCAACATTTAATTAAAGAGCAAGTTTAAGGACATACATTTGTCTATTTTGTAGCATTTTTTCCAGGAGCTGATTATGTTGTTTTTCTTACAGTTCCACAGTGATCCGCTGGCAGCTGTGAATGCTTGTTATGAAGGAGACACAGTCATCATCTGTCCTGGTCATTATGTTGTAGACGGCGTGTTCTGCATTGCTGATTCTATTGAATTGGAAGGTAGGAAGCTTGCTCAGGGTCTTAAGCTAGCTATGCCTGAAGACTTGTTTTTATTCTGTGGAGCTTGACTTGGGTATTTTTTTTACTTTGGAGTGTTCCTATTTCTGTTTGTAGAGCTGTCTGTTTCAGGATGGACTGCATTGTTTAAGTAACAACAGTTATTTCTGCAAATAAGCTTAAAGCTTTGCTGATGAATAGTGCATTTGCTATTTTCTTCTATTCATCTGAATTACATAGGTGCTATATCTGGTACTGTTACCCATAGAACTCGATATTGTATTTATATCTACATCCAACAGATACACAATTGTGTATTTTTACATCTAACAAGCACAAATCATTCTGAGGCTTCGAGTACTTGGTGGAGGTTCTTGTTGTGTTGTCTAGGTTATGCAGATGTCTTTTCCTCATAATTCTTAGTTTCTCAGTGTAATTTCTCTGCTTTAGGCTTGCATGCTGTTGTAACATAATAGTCTGCATATCACTGGGGTTCATTCAGCTGTTCAGGTTGTTCTTCAGCTCTAATTTTATCTTGTCAAAACTTCATTATGGGAAAGGCTGGTAGTTTAATTTCCTGCTGCTTGGGATTATATTTTCCTTGCCCTTCTCTTATGAGTATCACTTTGTCCTTTGACCTTTCCTTGTGTGTTTGATTGTATAGAGTTGTGTGCTGATGGACAGTGCTGGTTAGGGGACTTCAAACTGCTTGATTTGCTTGCAAAAATGGATTTGTTCTAAAACTGTGTGGGCTGCTATTTGTGACAACTTCTTTCATGGTTTTGAGGAAACAGGAATGCAAATGGTGAAATAGCACTGCCATTAAAGAATGAGCTGTGCTATTTTAAGAAGCAAGGCATGTAAATGTGTGTGTAGTACAAACCACACTCTGAATAATGAGTATGTTAGTAAGTTATTCTTACTTTGAAGTAAGAACATCAAGAAAACAATTGCTGGCACTAATTTGAGTAGCCGGGTGGAGCTGTAGTGAAGTTGGGACTCATCAAATACACGGTACTGCTTTGCTTAGTAGTGGTTTTATTTTTTTTTCTGTGCATGTGCAAACCAGTTGAAAGTATGAGGAGAAAGAAATACTTCAGAGAACTGGGGAAGTTCAAAGATGTAACACAGGAAATTATAGTAAGGATAACTTAAGCACTTGGTAAAGGTATGGAGCAAAGGTACCAAATAACTGTGGCTTGTACAATAGTTCAAGCTGGAAGAGAAGCTGTACATCAATCTTAGTACCTGTGGTCAGAGTTGTGGGATAACAGTTGCTGTTGGCTCCCGTGGAGTTGCTTAACTTTCAGGCAGGGTGTACAACCTTGCGCTGGCTGCGTACTGAACAGTGCTTGTAGGCAGGTGAATCGTTCCCTCTCTATTCCTTGTCCTTTCAACAGCTTCCTTACTGCTAGAGCTGCTGTTTCATAGGTGAGGCAGGCTAAAAGCTTGGTTAGGAGCTCTGTGGGTTGTCTGGACAATTTTTTCTAAAACTCCCGCCTTGGATAATAAACAGCCTCATACTTTTGGGGTGTACAGCTGATCAGGATGTGCCACGTAGAGTCCCAGGGTGCACTTTTTTAAAGTACTGAAGTAAACTGCCCCTTGCTACCTCCTTTCTAGGAGCCCTAGAAAAAGATTACTAGATCCTGTAGTGTGCTGAAGTATCACTCGCTGAAGTGCCTTCAATTGCTGTCTGTATGACTTTCTCTCAGCTTTTGTTCAAAGGCTTTTTTTCAACCTTTCTACTTGCACATTAGAGTATTTATTTATGTACTTGGTTAAAAGCTAGCATCCTGTATGAGCACTTCTTATCTAAGCTTGTGTGTGCCTTCAGAAAATGTTAGGACTCATGCTGCTTTAATAGATGTTGCATTATTGCTTTCCTTATCATGATTCTTGCCAGTGACAAGCAATAAAGGCTTTACATGCTCATAAATTTCCCTGTAAGTGTTTGAAAACTGACAAGCATGGATGGCTTTAGTAAATCAGTGGTGGCGTATGCTTTTGAAAGTTCCTTTTTAATCTGGAAGTCCATATAACACAGGAACATGTAGTTTTGACCCAGGTTTCGTTTAAACAGGATAGCTGAGAGAAACTTTGGGCTTAGCATGAATTCCTTTTGCTTCCTTTTACTGTGGTAGTGACTGCTTCCTCAGAACCCCTGCTTGCTCTGCTGCGCTCATCTATTTTGAAAGCTAACTGCAGGTTCTCATGTGGCCTTTGTTACTGTACCTCCTTCCATTGTGTTGCAGCTTTGGGGAGTGAGAACTTCAATCTCAGCAAATGTGATCTCTGTTACATGTCTGTTCAACTGGCAAAAATAATTTGGCATTTATTGTCATTTAAGAAGAGTAACTTGGTATTTTGGGTTATTTAAGTCATCGGACTGTAGTGCTTATGGGATATAAGTTGTGGCCTGGCTGTTGGATAGAAAACTATTCAAGATATTGAACCTCAAGTTCTAAATCCTTCTTATTTAATGTGAATATCTGCTGGTGTACATGATTGTTACCAGTTACTCATCAAACTTTCACCTGCTTTGAGGCTATGGCCTGCCAGATGACATCGTGATAGAAAAGCAAGGAAAAGGAGACAACTTTGTTGACTGTACAGGAGCCAATATAAAAATCTCCAATTTGAAGTTGGTGCAACATGATGCTGTGGAGGGGATTTTAAGTAAGTATAAAAGCACTTTAACGTTCTTATGAATCTTCTGTGACTTTCTTTTAAAATTTCTGTGATTTAAAAAAAAATAGATAAATTAAAAAAATTCATTACACAGAGTTTATTGTTTTTAACTTTGAAGTTGTAGCACTCAGGCTTTATTTTTGGGTAAGATAATTTTGGATGAGATAACTTGAGCTCTCTGCTGCTGGGTTTTGCAGCAGTAGGTCAGGTTTCACTGTGTCAGGCTGCTTGGAGAAGGAAATATTTTCTCATGCTACAAAGAACTCCCAACACTGAGCAGCTCTTTGCTGAGGGTTGATGTGGACTTCAGAAATAACACAGATCTTTGTTTTCTGACAGCACACTCAAACTGAGGCTCAGATAATCCCAAGTTGTATCTGATGAGTTTGGCTCTGGCCTTCTCTCTTTGCAGATGGTGCTAAATAATACTTAGCCTTGGCAGGCATTTGTTGTAGAACATGTTAATGTTTTGTTAATACCTGTATACGTGTATCTGGTAACTTCTACAAAAACGGTCATTTTAACATTCTGTGAGAAATGTTCTGAATCTATCTACCTGTTGGTTTGCTTTTGCATGTATGATTCATTTAACAGTGTTTGTTGTGTGTGTGTGTGTATGTAGATGTTCATCAAGGAAAAACAACTTTAGAGAATTGTGTGTTACAGTGTGAAACTACAGGCATAACTGTACGAACTTCAGCTGAACTAT